>NW_019154044.1:0-37086 GCF_001653235.2 Pochonia chlamydosporia 170 | reverse complement strand
GATCCTTGCTATGTTTCCGTATCGCGTGAATGTCAAACAAATCCGGGTCATTAGGGTTCGTCGGCCGACCGCCCTGGCTCTCCCAATACTCCAACAGCGCATCCGGAGCGTCCTGGTGCAGTTGCGCTTCCGGCTCCCACGTCACGTCGCCCTGTTCCCACTCCACCTCAATCTCAATCGAGTTCCCGTCCCAGCGGTAATCAGTGAACCGCGTAAACGTGTACTCATCTTCACCGGCAACGTCGCTGCGTCGAGGGGCTTTCGTAGCCGGACTCATTTTCTGCGTGTTTTTCCTGTCTGGCGACTTCTTCTTGGGTGATTTTGTAGGTGTAGGGGGCACGTCTGCCTCGTTTAATATCTCCTGCTGCAGGCCCAACGATTAAATTAGCGAAAAAAAAAAAAATGATCCGTGCGCCCATGCTCAGACCGTTGGAAACCTACGAATCGTACGGATCGCTCGTCCTTTTGCTCTGGCAGCGACTTCCTTCTCAGTTTCTTGGTTGAGAGAGCTGATTTTGGTCCAGGTCGTAGTGGCGAGGAAGCTAGCTCTCTGTCCTGGGATGCCTTGCGAGGCGAAAATATCGATGCGAGGATGCTATTCATGGCGGCGACTTCATTACCGAGCGCAATGGAAGAGGTTCGTATCACGGAGTAGTTCCTTCCAGGATTCAAGAACAAGGTGTAAATGGTGTAATTGCCATCTTGCCGTCGCACAAGATGTTGTGTTTTCAAATCGGTCAGCCGCGTGCCGTCAGTCAACTAAGACAAGACAGCCACTGACGCGTTGGACGTACAAAGCGCCACCAAAGAATGCGGCCCCACGTGATGCTCAACTCGCGGCCACTAGTCCTGCACGGGCCCCACTACCGGCGTCCAAACCAGGCACAGATCCACAACTCGCCAAACCCATGTTTTCGACCGCGAAAGCGCAAAAAAAAAAAAAAGAAAACCACTTTCCCACGCGATTGAAGGATGGGAATTGTCCAAAAATATTGGGTCTGGCCGGGGATTGAACCCGGGACCTCTCGCAAACAGATGCTTCGGGTGTTACCCTAAGCGAGAATCATACCACTAGACCACCAGACCAGATCAAGGATTCTGAACGAATCACGTGATGAATTGTTGTTGAGGACGTGATATTGTATTGGGTCTTAAAAAGGGCGGGCACTGGGCAAGGAAATGGATTTGGAGGACTGGTAATGGCCGAGCAATGCATTGGATGGTTAGATCAATGGTTGGTTTGGACTGAAGTCGGTCCTATTCCCTGGTTTGTTTGTTTCTGCTCAGACCGTCATAGAGTTGGTTGTCTTCCCGCCCGAGATGTGTGTTCTGGTTTTAGGGTAGGGCATTGAGTTGGATGAATTTATTTTGACTTGCCGGTGATTCGAATGTTTGCGACACAACCCTGTGCATAAATAAATTTACAAACATGTATAGTTTCCGATTGAAAGCGTACAGTCAAAATGATAATTTATTTGGCTACCTCGTGGTTGTATGAGCGGAACACACATTACCACGAAGGGGTTCCGCCAAGGGCTACGCGAAGCACCCCAAACGTAAATTTGCAGGTCAAATAGTCATCTATAAAAAGCGATTATTTACAAAGCTCTTTTCATTATTAATAATTAAAGCTCTTTTCATTATTAATAATTATATTTAACACGCGACAAACAGTCGTCTTCAATTCTGCCCGTCAAAGTGGCCGTGCCCCCAAATGGCACGACCATAGTGTGTCGGGCCTGCAACACGTCGTGAATCAATTGGGCCTACACTATGTCTTAATATAGTGCCCTGGGTACGTAGGTAGTAGACCTCCCAGGCATTACGAATGGTTGGATGCTAACCCTTCACGCTTGAAGCGGTGTTCCTAATGCCTGCGATGAACCCATGCCATGAGCGGAACGACTTCAGACGGCAGCCCGCGCGTCAAGCTGGCCGAGCACATGCACTTTTGAAGGAAGACATTCCGGGCGTGTGCCGCGCGTAGTGGGTTCTCTGCGATTTATGGCATCCCTTCAACCGCTCTGCTAGTGGCAGTCGTCATGAACCTGAAGCGCAGCGGATGTGAAGCCTCGCGAGACTAGATGAAGATGCTCACTGTGTACCAGCCGTCTCAAGGGCTAAGTAGGTACCGAGAGTCTTGCTTCTCTAGTACGTCGCAATACTGCAGTGGCCACTCGATATATGGTTGGTAAGGTTTTGGGAGCGACTGAGCAAGATTCTTGGTCCACGATATAATGGTCAGTTTCCGGCCTGGGCATTTAGGCTCCTCCTCAAGCGGAAGGCAAAACCGGCCGAGGACATAATCAAGCAGGAACATGTGAATCGCCAGTAGTTGTCCGGTGTAGTTTTCCGGATTAACAAAGGCGAGAAATTCTTGGTTACCAAATGTCGACGGCATCATGTACAGAGGGACGAAATGCAGCCAGGCTAAACAGGTATTAGCATCTCTTGCCTATAATTGTATGGCTGACTCCTCTTACCAGAGAGCGAAGATGTCTTCAGTGCGTCTATGCAGCTAACCATAGTCTCGAGGTACTTTATTTCATTCACCGTTTGGCAAATAGGCTTCATGGACAACGCAGAAGCCTTGAACGCCTCTATCAGTTTGAGATCCTTGGGATGTTCTTGCACCATCTCATTCAATGCGCTGACATGACCTTCCGGGCTAAATGCTTTAAAAATGGACGCGTTAAAGTCGGGAATGATGGTTGTGGCGACGAGATTCCCCCCCCTCGTCATCGTCATGTATTCCACCATGCTGTCAGACATCAAGGACGACTGTGTGAGGAGGCAAATAACGGTAGCGAACAAGGCATCGGCGTCGATTGGCTTTTGCGGCGGCTTGTCCAGCTGTTCATTAACGAGTTTAATCGCGGCGACACGATGTTGCAAGGCCTGTGCTTCGTAGTCTATGGTACAATTCTTGGACAGGTGTGAAGCTCCAAGTCCAAGGATAGCATGCGCAAGGCATTCGTACTACGAGTAGGAGTGTTAACATTGGCTAAAATGGGGGGAAAATGCAAGGGCTTGCCGGTTATTGGCAGAATAACATGACAGACAACTACTCACATTGTAGGACATGGCAGCACATTGCGCCCAAACCTTTTCCCCCCGCAAAGGAAGTGTTGGAAACCCGGCTGTAAGAAACTGATGATAGAACCGCAGATCAACAAGGTTCAGAACCGAAGGATTCGGCCGAATTGTTGTCTGGGAGCCAGATGACGATGGAGTTGTCGGATACATGCACGACAAGCCCAGACGCCTGCACGGGGAACACTCTGGGCGAAGCTCGTCACACTTGACTCGTCGTCGCTTGCAGCTAAAGCATCCCAATCGCGATTTGAAGTGGCCCCGACGACTCAGCGCTTGTCGAGGCGGAGCAGCAGATTTGGCGGTGGTTTTCGCCTCCGGAGATGAGCCGTGACACTCGCTCGAGCTGTCAGGAGGTGTGATTGCTTTCTGGACCATTTCGACGGAGGCGTGCGTTGGCGCTGGTAGGCTGTTGTCTCTCACCGCTTGGCTCGTGGTCTAATAACCTCGAGCTCGTGGCGTCGATGGGCGTGAAATATTGACGATTACAGAGAGATAGATGGATGAATGACCGCGCCCGAGCTGGCGCACGAGATAGACGCCTTCATTCAGCGACGACGGGGCAGGGCAAAACTGATCGGACGAGAATGTTTGAGGTGCTTGAAGTGCCAAGCCAGATCGCACAAGGTGGAATCTGCTGGCGGCAGTTGTGTGGAGGAGATGGGCTGAACCAGAAGGGTCTAAGTACCTAGGTACCAAGGTATAGTGGGGCACCAGATTGGATCGACAAGATGGACAAGAAGGCGTAACATACATTTGACTTTAACTCGTCATGTAAATTGATAGCTATCTAGGTATAGTTTCGACGTTATATAGATATTAATGATAATAAATGCAAGAAAGGCTGCTCATGCCACGGAATTTTAGGTCAGAAAGCGAAACCGAAGCATCATTTGCTTTCTTGGTACCAGGAACCAATGGACCGCATTGGGTCTGGTCCAATGTTCCCTCCTGTGGTGGTGGCATCGGCGGTGAACCGGCATTCAGGCACATTTGATGGTATGTCCTAGAACTAGGTTCGAGCATCCGCTCCAAGCCCATGTTTTGCCCTTACTCCACGTTTCAATGTCCTCGACCGTGACTCAGCGGAGCAGCATGGGGCGTTTGCATCGCTGAAGGCGGTCCACAGATAGGTAAGGAATCCAGCTGTGAATATTGGCGTAATCGTCGCATTCCAGCGGACAGTCGTTATAGTCTGCCTCATAAGCTTCAATATCGCCAATAGGTGAAGGGTCGTTGTCGGACGCAGGTTCGGTAGCTTGAGTTCCATCGATATTGATCGGTGCTTGCACAGTGTTTAATCTCCCCAATGCCGTGACAATGAGAAGTATTGCCACATTTGACTTCATTGCGAGCAAGCACACAGCCCCAAAAGAAGGAATCAAACAGAAACGGGAAAGATAACTATGGTGTCTGTTTGGATTATGCTGCTACAATCATGGTTCCAGTAAGCGAAACGGCTCGCCTTTGGCTTATATGATGGACCCCTTAACATATTCTTTACACCAACTCTGGATACCAATACCGTGATGCTGCAGTAAAAAGATTTTCAGAAGATCAAACATGCATTCCTATCTTGCAAGTTGCCCCAGTTGCGATGCAAACAGGGGTTTGGCCGGGTGCATGTGTTCGCCAAGTACCAATCATTCCTAATAACTGAGATATTACAAATATGCCAAGAAATCATTGCAATCATCCGCTTAAAATCTTCAAAAATATGACAGGTGTCGTCACACGGGACGGTCCGAGAACGCTGCCCTTGTCACAGTTGTGAGGGCTTCTGTTTAGACTGGTCAAAGGGAAAGCGTTTGGCTGGCTATTTTATACATAATACATAAATACATATATGGGATATAACGTTCCTCATCACACTGACTCGGGATTGCTTTCAATTCTCCGGATACCAACGTCCCGCGTCCACAAACCCCAAACACAGGATCAATTTGAAAGCCTGTCCGTTCATTATTCGTCCCCTGTTAAAAATGCCGCAACTCGTTGATATCACATATTCAGAAGAGGTTACAATCGCCGCTGTGAGGGACTATTATGACTATCTGGCCCGAATGTACATGGACGATACTTGGGTCAAAGAACCACCTGAAGAAGGCTGGCCGGCCATCACCGTCGACTACATGCGAGAACTGGGAAAATCAGACAAAGTAATCTCTCTGCTCAAACACTTGCCATATCTGGCATGTACCACTCAACACTACGAGGCCCTGGAAGCCGTTCCATATTGCGCTTTTGCTGACTGGCCAATGATGACGAAATGGTACCCCTCCGGTCCCAGGTCAAAGTCAGCCAAAGCCCTGACTGAGGGCATGTCTGATCACGTACCTCCTCATGTTGTTGGCCTAGTTGACGATAGTGAGGATCGGGCGGTGTTCCTACTCGATACAGAGCTAGGAATCGTGCACTGGGTTGACTGTGAGTCTGAAATTATAGCCGGAGCTTCGCGAGACGTTATCGACGATGACGCATATGATTATGCATCAGAGGAAGAGGGCGACTCCTTCCGCGGAAATGCCGGAAAATGGGCTATTGATGACTTTTTCGAGGTCCTCAAGGGCTTATACCGGCAGCTTAAGTTCATTCCTGTGGCCCCAAGGAGGGTAATTAGCGTGTATTCACAACCCGAGAAGCCAGAACAATGGGACATGCTCCAACGCATTTATCGAGAGCATGGGTGGCCGGATATGGAGCGCTATCGGAAGGAAGAGTGTATGGATGCCATACAGGAGGCATTGAAGCAGCATTACCCTGATGAGCTGTACTAGTTATTTTGTAGATCTAGAATAAACTTTTCCATCTTATACAACTTCTGATGACAACACACAACGCGGAGCATACATTATCCACCCAGTGAGGACAATGTCTGCCTCATTGCTTGAAGTAAATCCCATCGTGGAGGAGACAATACTTGTGCAGAATAGTAACAACCTGGTTTTGTTCCGTGCTCCGTACTGAGTCAACAGAGAGAGTGGCGAGCAAGGAGTATCAAGTCAGACGATATGGCAAGCCCAAAGCTCGTTGCTTTGTCAGTTTCCAATTCCTAAACAAAATTCTATGAAGCCCATCGCTTAATTAACAGGGTGTAACAGGGTGACACGGTTTGACTCTGGGGATCTATTCCAGTTCTTGGGGGCCAGCTTGATCCCTCGCATTTGTGATATGTGATAGGCTTTGTTATGCCACCGAAACACCCCTCCAAACCCAACCAGCGAAATGACTCGTACCTTGTCTCTTGGCATCAACGGAATCACTTAATCATGGCCCGCAATGGTCCGCTGCAATTATGAATGTAAAGAGCTTGCTTGCAGGCTCGGCGCTCCACAGGCAAGCATCTCACCGTCGGCAATATATATGTTTCCCGTTGGGGTATCGACCGAATAAACACCTTTGGAAGTGGATATCTCTCAACACAACCTTGACGTTCCAATTTCATCCGCGGGAAATAATTCGTCAGGCCCTGAGTGAACTTTTTGATTATCCTCTTGAAAGCCCAGCCGCTCTTCGTGTGGGATATAAATACAGTGCTGGCAACTACCCTGATCTCACCACCCGCAAAGACCCGACAATTGTCCCGCAACAAGGTAATGCAGTCACATTAGCCTTAAGCATGATGATGTTCAAAACACTTGGTTTTGCTGCCGCTGTTCTTCTGTTAGTGGTATCAGCTGAGCAAGCCGCCATAGCCCCCGTTACAGTTGCAGCATTCAGTCATTTGAACAGTCGAGGCTCGGTGCCAAAACTGCCGGCTGGCGAGAATACGACCAAGGACTGCATCTGGTGGATTGAAAACGATGGATCAAAACCCTGTTTGGACATTCCCGGCTATTGGGGGATTTCCTTTGTAGACTGGTTCGTCTGGGTATGTATACATTCCGTTTTTTTCTATTTCTGAGATTTCAACATGCACACACGAGCAAGAGTAACTGATTTCTTCGCTTTGCAGAATCCTTCACTTACCCCTGATTGCGACAACTTCTTAGTTGGTCGATCCTACTGTGTCAAGGCAAAAAGCGTTGTGTCGACAGAGACGTCGACTGCCAGCGGCACAACTCCTACCGCCCCTAGTTCGTCAGTATCTATGTCAGGGCAGACCTTATCCCCATCTACAAAGCCTGCAACGTCTACAACATCAATATCAACATCTACAAAAGCTTTCCATAGTAAGACTATCGCTGTGAAGATGTTGGCGTGTCTTCTCCTAAGTAAATATATCTTGCTATAGGTATCGCCACCCCCACAGCCAACTCAACCTGAACTTGTCAAGGATTGTAACAAATTTCATTTCATACAACCTGGCCAATCGTGTATTCAAGTTGCGTCTGAAAATGGCATCATGATTGAAGATTTCTCCCACTGGAACCCAAAGGCAAACTCTGGCTGCTCTGGTTTGTTGGTCAACGCATACTCCTGTGTTTCTGTTCATGGCAGCTATGACTTTACTGCTACTGATGACACTCATATTGACCGCTACCACCAGACCATGCCCTTGACTCCTTTACCAGACTACCTAATTCAATGTTCCGTCTGTCTCGTTCCCAGCTGTCATCACAACTCTGTCGCTTTCAAGATTAAACACATCCCCAACACGCTGCTACAGAGTATAACGAAACATGGCCTAAAACACAGGTATTAGTTAGCGCGGATTTACAGATTTATCAGTTCAATCGGAAGTTCTTACATTGTTCTTGTCCGTCACGTCTTCAAACCCCTGCAATTCGCCCTGTCTTTTGAGATCTGCGACTTCCTGTTCCGAGCGCCCTTGAAGCAGAGCCTCTCGCCTTTTATTCTCTCGCACATAAATCAGGCGCAAAATCTGATTGAGCGCGAAATTAATGCAAAAGGCACACAGCATGGCAATAATGCCGGACTTATACGTCGGAGCTTCATTGCTCTTGAAGAATTGGGGTCCTGCAATCTGTCCCACACAATAGCACACAAACACCCAGCCGTTGGCGACAGACCTCTTTGTGCTACCGGCAATGTTGCAAGACAACAGTCCAAGGATGATCAAAAATCCGACGGGATACGTTCCTACAAGCCAGACACCGACAAGGCGGCCCCATTTATTATCATGGTGAAGATTGTTGATGAGGCAAGTGCCAATGATCTATTGAGAAAACGTATTGTCAGAATTATTTGGTGTAAGTATCAGCGTCTTTACGGACTCACTGCTGGTATCATGGCAACACTGCCAATATGTAGTCGCGAGCTTGCCACCTTGCTTGTAAAGAGACCTGATCCAAGTTGAGCAACTGTTTGGACAACCGACAACGGCAGCTGCACCAAGATGGTATTGATGGGACTGAACCCAAGACCTTGCACAATTAGAGGACCAAATGTTAAGCCACCACTACCAATGGCATTGACAAATGATATCAGCCCAAGAATGACCACTGCAGGATCGACAATGGCCTCGACAATCTGTTTGCTATCCAGCTTTCTGTTACGGCCGGTTCCAGTCTGGTTTTCAGCAACACGTTGGACGGCAACAACCTTGTCTTCGTCGTTTAACCACCTGGCAGTGGCGGGACCATCTGGGACAAAGAGAATAAACACTACCCCCCATACCACCGTAATGGCACCTAGAATGATGAAGATGTATTTCCATGGCGGCAAGCTCCCTGAAATATGGCCAATGGCATACGCCAACAAACCGCCGACGCAGCCTCCCACACCAAGGAATGATATCCAAAGGGCCGATCGTCCAGCTTGTTCCGAACGAGACCACCAGATTCCGGTGACAGCGACGAAGCCAGGCGAGATGGTTGCTTCCGTCATGCCCAGGATGAACCTGACAGTCGCAAGGCCTGCAAAGCTGGAGCATGCCGCCGTGGTCATGAGCACACCTCCCCATAGGATGATGTTGATGCCGAGGAACTTGGAAACGGAGAACTTTTGCAGAATTACCACGCCAGGGTATTCGGCCAACAAGTAGCCAAAGTAGAACACGCTCGCACACCAGGAGAATTGGGATCCATGAAGGTTATTGTCTTTGATAATGCCGTAAACTGACGAATATGCAAGCGAGGTCTTGTCGATGAACTGCAGAGCGTAAGTGATGCACAGAAATGGAAGGATGTGCAGGTCAATCTTTCGAAGCACTCGTTTACTGGCAGCTGGGTCAACTTGCCCGGCCGAAATGGCCATGACTGCTAGATCACCAGCTTCATCTTTGATGTAGTGCGATTTCTTTTCATCGTCGTTGAAAACAGTGACCGGCACAGACTCGGCTGCATCAACTCGGTCGGCGTCTGCCGAACCCATATTGGAGTGTAAGTTGTGGCCTTCAACACGTCTCAGCAGAAGAATGGCTCAATACAAGACTAGACTTGAACCTCGAGTTCAAACTTCCACAGCCGTATTTGAGAAGAGAAGGAGAGACTGTTTCACAAAATACATTCCACTCTGAGCTCGTTATTCCCCCCACCTCTTTTGAAAGATAACCGTCGCTACGAGTGAATTGGGGATGTGGGGGAACATGTTCGCCGGGACCGGACTGGTGGTATCAACGGGACGATAAACAACTTCCGTTTGGCTTGACTTGCTTAACTGGTGCATTTACAGGTGGAGGAGTGCCACCTCAAAGTTGGAGGCGTCGGTTAGACCCCGCGCAATATCCGGGGTAGGGTTATGGTTCCACTGCAGCTTCAACTCCGGTTCGCTGTTTTGGTGTTGTGGCTTCTGCACTTTGTGTAGCCTGAGGTCAGGGAGGAGTTATGTCCGTCGGGCGGAGAACACCGGCAGGCAAGACATTGATAACAGTTGCCCGCCTCCTCTTTGGAGTTGTCAAAACTACAGAGTAAAGCGTCAGAGTCAGAAGTTCCCAACGAGTAACCTCAACATGACCAACTTTTATGAGCATGAGGATGATGGGTTCGTCGTCATCTCCACCAACACCTGTCAATGCTCGGTGACACAAGCAAAAGAACCGAGACTCTTGAGGGCCATCAGCAAAGTTGCCGACGAAGTTGGTCAAGAATTTTGGCCAATCAATGTTAAGATTCATGACAATCCCGAATTAGGATACAAGGAATTCATCGCCCATGAAGCTCTCACTACGTTTATGAAGCGTCGGCCAGGATGGAAGGTCACGCCTTCTGCATATGGGATGAAGACGGCGTGGGTGGCGGTCTACGATACTGGTAAGAAGGGAGCCGTGGTATCATTTAACGCAGAAATGGGTAGGTTTCTTCTGTTGGAGTCAAGCGCCATATTTACATTGACCACACGCTAATGTTGAGAGGCAGATTGCTTACCTGGGATCGGGCACTCTTGCGGACACAATCTCATTGCCAGCGCATCAGTAGTTGGTGCAATAGCAGCTGCAGAGATAATGAAGGATGAGAACCTCCCGGGCAAGATTGTACTTTTCGGAACCCCGGCAGAAGAAGGTCTGTTGTGCCCAGTATCTAGCTCGTCGTATGGAAATACTGACCTACATAGGCGGAGGCGGCAAGATTCGTCTACTAGAAGCAGGCGCATACTCAGATCACAAAGTCGACATCAGTCTCATCTCCCATCCTGGAATCACCCCCGATGCCGCGCGGATGCGTACAACAGCCTACGAGCAATTCAAGGTAGAATACTACGGCCGTGAAGCGCATGCCGCTGCCAACCCGTGGCTTGGAATCAACGCCCTGGACGCCCTCATTTCAGCATATAATAACGTCTCCATGCTCCGCCAGCAGAATATGCCAGGCGACATCGTCCAAGGCTACATTACCCATGGCGGCATCGCCCCCAACATCATTCACGCGTATGCCTCGGGGCAATTCGTCGTGCGGGCCAGCACACAGTCCCGTCTGGAGGAGCTGAGGAAGAAGGTATATGCTTGTTTCGAAGCCGGCGCCAAGGCAACAGGTGCCAGAATGGTACTCACCAAGGGCGGAGCATACAAAGACCATATCCCGAATGAGGTGTTGGCGCAGTCGTACACTCGGTACTTTAATGCGCTGAATCCAGAGCACATGATCTTGGGGAATGCGGAACTAGACGAAACTAGAGGGACTACGTTGGCGAGTACCGATCAGGGAGACATGAGTTATGCGATGCCGAGTTTGAGCCCAGAGTTTTATATCAGACCAGGTCCGCAGGGACAAGGGCCACATAATCCTGAGTTTGCGGAGGCGGCGAGGACCAAGGATGCGTATGAGAAGGCTGTGAGGGTTGCGAAGGGGTTGGCTGGTGTGGCGGTGGATGTGTTGGGTTCGAAGGAGTTGCTGGAGAGTGTGAAGCGGTCGTGGAGGGAGAGGATGGATACTGGTGGCCAGTTGTATGAGGCGAGTTCCATGTAGTAGGAGTATCAGAACACTTTAGCATCAGAAATACCGCTACATATATGTACACAAGGTTGGCTTTGAACTTGTCATTTCAGTTTGTCGACTGTATCCCATCACTCATTTATTTGGTCCACGACCTGGACTGGATGCATTGCAAGCGAAGCTTATCCAGCGAACACACACATATCCTATTCCTCCAGATCCCGGACACCCACTACTGGAAATTGTTGTCGAACCGCTTAAAGGTGTATCCGATAAAAGGCAAACTCAACTCCAGCGAATCCCCCAACGGCATCTCATCGCCTTGAATCGTCAAAGCCTTAAGTCGGCTGGCACTGTCAGTCTGATCGATCTCATCTGTAGGAAAATACCTCGTATCGACATCAGAAGCCAATTGCGGCTCAAATGGTGCTCGAATACGGCGTAAGCTATCAAACGGAACTCCTCGAAAGAAAGGATGTGCTTTTATTTCATGCGCGCCACCACGTCCAATTCGGTCCGCAGGATCACAAATCAACCTAATCTGTCAGCACCAAAATAGCTACGTAAGTATAATAAACTCACCTTCGGATAAGATCTTCAGCGTTCACACTAAGCTGAATATCATCAGGAAAACACAAAGTCTGCTTCCAGTTCATAATCTTTCGAAACGTGGTCACATCATCCTCCGCACAGAACGGCGGCCATCCAACCAAGCACTCGTACATAATCGCACCAAGGGACCACCAATCGCAGCTAAATGTGTAACCGGCGCCGGTAAACATCTCAGGCGCAACGTAGTCAGGCGTTCCAACAGTAGAGTATGCTATTATCCTCCTCGACTGTCGCCACTCGTTGATCTGCGACCGATTGCTCACAGTAAGGTTGATCTGGTCAATGGAGACTGAACTTCGGTCCCTTGGTTTATCGGACTTTCCCTGCAGTCCCTTCTCGGAGTAGCGGTCGTCCCACAGGCGATTAAAGCTGGTGGACAGGCCAAAGTCAGTTAATTTAACGTGGCCGCCTCGGTCTAGGAGGATATTGTCCGGCTTGATGTCTCTAGATTGTGTTAGTGGGAGATATGTCTATTTGAGGGTTAGCATACCGATGGATAAAGCCCAGTTTGTGAACTGTCTCAATGGCTAATATGCACTCTGCCATATAAAACCGGGTTATATCCTCCGAAAAGACCTCATACTTGATCAGCATGCTCATTAAATCGCCACCGGGTAAAAACTCCATGAGCATATAGAGGACATGCGCATCCTGGAAGGTGGTAAAAAGCTTCACAACCCAAGGACTATCATCCTCTGCTAAAAAGTCGCGCTCTGATCGAACATGAGCAAGCTGGTCCCTGCGAACCATCTCTGTTTTTACCAGAGATTTCATCGCGTAGACCTGGCCGTTTGTCTTCTTCTGCACTAATTTTACTTCGCCAAAGGCTCCCTTTCCAATCACTTTAATTGTTTGGTAGTTCTCCGGCTTGTCTTTAGTTCGCAAGAACCGTAGGTATTGCCCTTCTTTCCGGCCAGCGATGGACCAGATCTGACCTCGCCTTTCTTGGCTGATGTTTGGTTCCTGCAGTCTTTTTTGAGCCTCGCTTTGTCTGCGTTGATTAGTGCGTGCAGCGTAGTGTAATGCCAAAGGCAGTGAGTCGTTCACCTCTGATTCCTCTCTCTAACCCGCAGAATACTGTCCTTGAAGAATGCTGTGGTTTGTTTGGAGCACGTTTTCTGGCTGTTGTTCGCATTGCGACCATATTTGCCGGCATTTTTCTCTGGAACTGGAGCGAACAGTCCCGGAATAGCTGGTTTCCAGTGTGCTTCCAGAGGCAAGGTCTGAGTCTGGTTATCCATTTTCGCTGTCTTGATGCTGCGGTACTGGTTGGTGTGATGGGATGAGTATGTGCTGGTGAATGGTTAGTTGAAAATCGCCGCTGGATCTGCCCTCATGAAAAGAATCATGTTACACTCAATTGAGTGGACTCTGGTAGACCCAATTGTGAGCTACAATGCTTGCGGTGGAAACGTGATTGGAGGGAGCGGCTTCGTATTCTTTGCATGACATGCATGCATTCAGGTTGTTGGTTGAATGCTTCTGGCTAAATCAGCCACCGTGCCCTGCATGTAAGGCGGAAGGTGTTCCAAGGCCTCAATAATTGTTGGTATACCAAGACAACATTCTATAGGGGGTTGGCAGTGTCACCAAACATATTTCCATTCATCGTATTACTGTCATTGCAGCCGCTCACACTGTGGTGAGGATGCGGTCATTATAGCCGAATCTCTAGGGGATCCTGGAGACAGCAATCGGTAATTTAAACTATAGGAGTGGATCCAGATCCCAAAATATATGATAATGAGTCGTGGTAACTGTTTAGTTCTGTTAAAGTAGTTGAGTCCTCCTGTGGTTGTTCGTACCACTTAGGGCGACATCCTTCGTTGTACCCGTCGCATCATCTTCGTCGGCAGAGCGTACAGAGTAAATGGAAGACTATTGATGAGTGCTTTCATTTCTGGTAGCCATCTAATTAGCTGGTACTTTGTGAAACTCTGAAATGCTGTGCTTGGGCTCCAAGATACCACCAGTAAACCATAGCTGAATCTCGCTTGTGCTAATCTCACATGCTGAAAGGATCAAGTTGTCAATGTCCCGATTGGCTTTATCATCTTTGCTCCCGAACGGCAAACACTGAAGCTAACTCTAGATATCGCATCTTGTAAACAGAAGTTAACTAGTCAGCGTAATAAAATGGTAGAGCGCGACACGTCTGTTCCAGGCATGCATGTGTATCACCCAGCAGCCAAACAGTGAAACAGAAGCCCTCAACATATGTTTTTCTGCCTTGATGGGTAACATTGAAAGTTTAAAGTGGTTTAACTTCACAGCATTTTCTTGCATTTCGACGAAACCAGAAGTCTCCGAGCTCCCTTACAGCCGTAACTGAGAGTGACCACATGGCCGCCCAATCGTCTTTCGAAACTTCCTCTGGGCATTGATCAATCGAAGTAATTCATTCGGCTATCGGCAGCCAGCTCACTAGAGTCCTCAGCCATTAGATCGCCATTAGGCTAGTCCTGTCAAACGACTTTGTTGCCATCATGTCATACAAGACACTGCGTGTGTCCTTCACAAAAGGCCAGTATCCAGCTGTGAGAAACCACCAGCAATTGCAATACGCCGAGTTAGTAACACAATGTATGGTCGTGGTCTTTATTACGTCGCGACCGAAAAAAAAAATCTAACGTTGAAAATCTCAATGAATGGTTTTGGTATACCTGGGGAAGCGGAGTGGGAAGCAAGCTAGAACTAAAACTTGCGCCGTTTGCGGTGGTGAACGGTGAACTACATTACATGGTAACAAATACTTGACATTTTTGTACAAGAGCAACTTGCATTTTATCATATTTCCGACATCGCCAAGAATAGACATGAATGTGGCCGGCCACGTTGTGCAGAAGCATAATGGCCGCATAGCGAAGTTACCACTGCGAGCACTGATTCTACTGAACGACATGGAAGCTGGTCGTAAAGGAATGTGCCACCAGAAAATGGACTCACTGATCGTAACAAATCAAATGCATTAACTGTGCAATCATATTATAATCAACTGAACCACATTTCTCGCTCAGTTCCACGTCTTCGGGACCCTCGGGCGCATCCCATGAATGATCCCATCAAATCCTATCAGCTTACCAAGCACCGACGTAATGACTGACTCCGACGACCCGTCAGAAGTGGCTGTTTGACCACCAGCCCACAAGATGGACCAACTAAAAACAATGAACTGAATACAGTGGACATTGAATCATTGATCTTGAGCCCCAGGCGGAGACTAGTCACTAATCTGACATCGGGTGCTCCTCCCGTGGGCAAGATGGTGCCTTGCGGAGTTTGAAGCGGATTCCATGACCATGACCATGACCATGACTATGACCATGTCGGGACTCGGGATTCATTGTCCAAATTCCCAAACTAGCAGCTGGATAACTAAACAATCCGCTAGCAGGCAGGGTAAAAGGGATGCACGCCCATGGACATTATTTTCTCAAAAGTTTTCCATTCAAAAGATGCGACCGGCTGTTGATGACATCTACCTTTCCTGCTCGTCATAACTCAAACTTAATCTGACCGTTGAAACTCAACGGTGCAGCAGCACCAATGGCGAGTTCCAACGGCAACGTCGCACACCCGACGAACCGAATCTGCGACAACAACACCACACCCAATAGCGACACAACCAGTGAGACACGCATCAACCGTACCGACAATGGCTACCGATACGATTCGTTCCCCGGGTACAACACCTCAAACGGCCGAGCAGGAATTCCTTCTTCGGGAGGCAAATCAAGCACGCGAGCCCTGGCGCCAGACCTCCTCCGCGGTCTTCTCATGATGATCATGGCCTTTGACCACGCCGCACTCGCCCTTCACACATGGGAACATGGAACAGGCCGCGTCGCCGAGGCAGATGGCCAAATCGTCCGCAACTGGAACTTCACCACCGCGTACATTGTGCGCACGCTCACACACCTCTGCGGCTCGGGGTTCACGTTCCTTCTCGGCATGGGCGTCGTATATCTCGGGAGATCGCGCACAAAGCTTGGCTGGTCGCCCGCCCGGCTGGCTCGGTACTTTGCCGTGCGGAGTGTGGTTTTGACAGCCGTGACGATTGCTTTTGGGTTTCTTGTCACGGGGGGACAGCTGTGGTTTATGAATGCGGTGCTGTTTTCCCTGGCGGTGGATTATCTGCTCGCGGGCCTGCTGTGGCTGGGTATCAGTAAGACGGAGGTGTTGCTCGCGGGGGCTATTGCGAGGACGAGGAAGGATGCTGGGGAGACGACGGAGGATAGTGACGATGATGGTGTTTCGCAGCCTTTGCTGAGGGAGAGGGAAGCGTCGCGGACGACGGAATCGTATGATGCGTTCTTGTCGTGGAGTATTCACAATGTGTTGCTCGCGGTGTTGAGTGTGGTTACTATCTTTTGGAATATCTGGCTTAGTGACGATGGCGGCGTCTGTTCCACAGATAAAAAGAACGTCTCGACACTGACAAGTCCTTCCAACCCCCTTCTCCGCGTCTGGTTCTGGGTCATCATGGAGCCAGGAACACACATCATGTCAGGTTTCCCCCCGATGGCATGGCTATCATTCGCAATCCTGGGTATGCTCTACGCGCGCATCATGACCGCCAGACCATGGAGTCGTCAAGCCTCCGTCATGGGCCACATCCTCGGCGCAATCGTCTTCTCAATCCTCTTCATCCTCACGCGCGTCCTCCACATCGGCAACCTATCAGAAAACTGTCTCCAAACGCCCGACCAAGCGAACCGCCCCCATCAGAACCCGTACCTCGCGTCCCTCGCATCCTTCTTCTACGTCGTCAAGTACCCCCCCGACGTGGCATTCTTCGCACTCACCATGGCAGGGAACCTGCTCCTCCTGGCCGTCTTCACCGCCATCCCCCCACGGATAGCCAAGCGCTTCACCATGTTGTTGGACTTTGGAACCAGCGCCCTCTTCTTCTACATTGTGCATATGCTCGCGCTCTTTGGGTTCGGCATCCTCGCCGTGGCGGTGTTTGGGCACGAGACGGATGTTCCTGATCCGATGGACCCGTCCAAGACGAGGGGGATTGATAATTTGTTTGGGTATTTTGGGTTTTGGGCGGTGATGATGCTGGTGCTGTGGCCGGTGTGCAGGGCGTATAGTCGGTTTAAGAGCGGGAAGGCGGCGGATTCGATTTGGCGGTTTTTTTAGATACTTTACATAGATTAGTAGGATACTTGGGACTGGTTTGTGGTTTTATTTGTTAATTGGCGTTTAAATAAACTCTATGACCATGCGGTTGAGATGAGAAGTTGATATTGTGAGTGAAGATCAAGTAGCCGGTAACGTGGCGGGGTTGCTCATTGCCGAGGCCTTATAACCGGGCACATCCACGTCTCATCATCAATTGATTGCTCTCAATCATCTACTCAATTGGCATCAGACAATGCCAATTGGTATTCAAACAAATGTAATACTCATAATTCCCACATTCCAAGTCATGAAACAATTGCTAACTTCTCACAGCACTGTCATGTTGGCGCGCATTTCACGCTTTGGCACGCGCCATTCTCAAAGCCTTCATGCATTTTCC
The DNA here is from genome assembly GCF_001653235.2 of Pochonia chlamydosporia 170. Lineage (NCBI taxonomy): Eukaryota > Fungi > Ascomycota > Sordariomycetes > Hypocreales > Clavicipitaceae > Pochonia > Pochonia chlamydosporia. Next base: position 19,581 of record NW_019154044.1, on the reverse strand, counting down.
ACATCCTCAGCCCGATCAGCAGATTATGAAAGCACAATAGACAACCTCCGACACATAAATGGCGACACACGCATCATCTACCAAGGTACGTCCCCTCACATCCCACACAAACACAGCTAATAATGTCACAGGCTTCACCGGCCAAGCGGTATGTTACCCACCATCCACAAGGTATCAACACTGACAATACCCAGGCTACGTCCAATGCCAAAGACACAATCTCGTACGGCACAAAGGTCGTGGGCGGCGTATCACCCGGCAAAGGCGGCAAGACGCACCTCGACCTCCCCGTCTTCGGGACCGTAAAAGAGGTACGCTCCCGATACCCATACCTCATAACACTCTTTAACACAACCAGGCAATGGACCAAGTAAAACCCCACGTCAGCGCGGTATTCGTGCCCGCCCAATTCGCCGCCAAAGCCATCATCGAAGCAATAGAGGCAGAAGTCCCGGTGGTAGTATCCGTAGCGGAACACATCCCCGTCCACGACCTCCTCCGCGTACAGGACGTCCTCCGAACGCAGAGTAAATCACGACTAGTCGGCCCAAACTGTCCCGGCATCATCGCCCCGGATCAATGCCGCGTGGGGATCATGCCCTTTCGGCAATATAAACGTGGCTGCGTGGGGATTGTCTCCAAGTCCGGAACGCTAAGCTACGAGGCTGTTGGATCGACTACGGCAGCAGGCCTGGGACAGAGTTTTGTGATTGCCGTGGGTGGTGATCCCATGCCAGGTGCGTTTCACATATCGTATCGTCAAATATTGTTTAAGATGACCTGACATGTGTAGGCACCACGATTGTCGATTCACTGAAGGTGTTTTTTGAGCATGACGAAACGGAGGGTATTATTGTGATTGGCGAGATTGGCGGCGAGCAGGAACTCCGTGCGGCGGAGATGATTGCAGCGTATAGAAGGACGACTAAAAATCCGAAGCCGATTGTTGCGATGGTGGCGGGACAGACGGCGCCGAGGGGGAAGATCATGGGCCATGCGGGTGCTGTGCTGACAGCGAGGGATGTGACTGCTGAGGAGAAGGCGAGGGCTTTGCGGGAGGCGGGTGCGGTGGTGGTGCCTCATCCGGGGGTTATGGGCGTGACGATGAGGGAGTTGCTTGGTGTGTGATTGTTGTGTAATGGTGTGTAGATCTGATGTTGTATGGCGGTGGATGAGTTGTATGAGATGGTGGATAGAATCTGCTGTATGGCGGGATGATTGTATAAGATGGTAGATGGTATCTGTTGTTGTGCGTATGGCATGACTACGGACCAAGGAAATAGCCACTACATTCGCCTAGCAAAGGAATACTCTGTGATTCAGAGAGTATTTTAAGCTGTATCCGTTGACTATCGTGATGTTGCAGCCAGTCGAAACGGTGACGTTGACGCATCGGATTGCTCTTGTGTCTAACTGTGCCTCGATGTGTGTGATTGTAGGCAGGTGGATAACTATATCAAGGAAATAAAGACGGCATTCGCTCTAGCAAGGGACGACTCTGTGCTTTAGAGTAGTTTCAGATTTATCATTGACTATCATGATAATGTGTCAATTGAAGCATTCATTTCTCCTAATTCTAACTGTGCCTTCATACCTGTGATTCTGGAAGCGACTTCATTCATGAAATGTGGCATTCGGCATTATACCCATTCTAAAATAAGCTTCCCTGCATCAGCCGTCCTACTTATACGCGTATTATAGTCCGGCAACATCCGTAATTCCCACAACCACCAGCAAGTAATTTATCCCGACAATTTCTCCGTCCACGAATAACGCAATTCCTTCCCAGATCGGCAGCCCCCAACGAACCTGACCATTATTAATATTCCCCATAAATCAAGCCCTACAATGGGCTGTGCCATGACGATTAACTCGGCGAGCTAAGAAAGGTATCTGCGACACTCCCCGAGCCTCCAAATGCGGAACCTCCGCTCCCACCATAACTTGGCAACATGGAAGCGGAGACTCAACCCCGGAATATTGGAGAATTGACTTTCGATTAATTGTCCACGAGACGGGATGTCCAGCACGTCATTGGGCCGTGTTGACACCCATTTAGACTTATTTGCCTGCCGAAGTCTAGTCCTGACAGGGACATCGGACCGGGAACCCGGCCTGAGAACGTCAATACTCTTTCTTTCATTGACATTTCTTTTGAAGTTCGGTACTCTTCTGATTATACATGAACCTTTGAGTCATGCCGTCGATCCACCAACAATTACAAACCCGTTGATCTATGCCATGCCAAAGGCGTAGCTGCTCAATTTAAATACATCAATCTTCATCAATTCCCATCAGTGTAAAGCCACGCATCAACCGCACCATGTCTTCAACAACCACAATCTCAGCCATAGAGCTGCAAACCATCCCTCTCCCCATTGAACCTGCTCCCACAAAAGACAAAGAACCGCAGACACCCGTCCCATCATCGGCATCTCTGCTCGGCGAAAATGGCGGCACCGAACCCTGTGCTACCCCTGCCATCACCGCTGCCGAGAGGTGGAACGAGTCCCGGACGAATGTATATCGCATAATGGCTTCCTTTTTTTGCTTCCTAGTCATGGGGGCTAATGATTCTGCATACGGTGTAAGTTCCCTCGCTCTCTATTAATTCACCACTAACGAGTATAGCCTCTCATTCCATACGTACGTGATGCTCTATAACCACCCCAGCACATCTAACAGCAACAGCTCGAAAAATACTACGACCTAACTTACATTGTCGTATCGCTCGTCTTCCTCTCCCCTTTCATAGGGTACGTCTCCTCCGCCCTACTAAACAACTACCTGCACCACAAGTTCGGCCAGCGCGGCATCGCCCTCATCTGCGGCGGCTGCCACACCGCCGCGTACACCATCATCGCGCTACACCCGCCGTACATTGTGCTCGTCTTCGCCTTCATCCTCGCCGGGTTTGGGAACGGCGTCGCGGACGCAGCGTGGAACGCGTGGGTCGGCAACCTCGCCAACTCGAGTGAGCTGCTGGGCTTTCTGCATGCGTTCTACGGCGTAGGCGGCGTGGTTAGTCCGTTGATTGCGACGACGCTCATCACAAAGGCGAATTTGGAGTGGTACTCGTTCTACTACATGATGGTATGTGTTCTTGTTGGAGGTGTAGACGTAGCTGACGACTGGTAGATTGGTCTGGCGGGCGTGGAAACAATCGTGCTGGCATCGGCGTTTTGGTCCTCTTCTGGCACGGAGTACAGACGCATATACAAGACGAATGAGCTGGAGAGGGAGATGGGTCTTACGGAAGCGCTGTTCCGCATGCCGTCTGCGCGGGTGTCGTGGGTAGCTGCCTTTTATCTCTTGTGCTATGTTGGCGTGGAGGTTGCTCTTGGAGGCTGGATCGTCGTGTTCATGCTGCGTGTTCGTCATGGTGAACCCTTTGCAAGTGGTATGTCGGCTGTTGGGTTTTGGCTCGGCATCACGGTTGGTCGTGCGGTGCTCGGGTTTGTTACGCCTCGAATTGGCGTCAAGTTGGCTACTGCTGTGAGTTCAACATCCCTTCACTACCAGAAGAATGTATTAACTCTTGTAGCTGTATATCGGTGCGGCCGGCGCTCTCGAACTCATCTTCTGGCTCGTGCCGCAGTTTTACGTGTCCGCCGTGGCAGTCGCCTTTCAAGGCTTCTTCATGGGCCCCCTGTTCCCGAATGCCATTCTCGTGGCGAGCAAACTACTCCCGCGACAGCATCACGTTGTGGTCATAGGGTTTGCCGCTGCGTTTGGAGGCTGCGGCGCGGCTATTCTGCCCTTCTTGACGGGTATTCTTGCGCAGGCCAAGGGGCCGATGGTCCTGCAGCCGATTGTGCTGGCGTTGTTGGCGATTATGATGGGGATCTGGTTCTGCTTTCCTCGTATTGGGAAGAAGGAGGAATAACGCTGCGGAAAGATACACAGAGAAACGTGGTTGGAATTGGATAACTGGCGTATATGGTGGACTTGCGTGGATTTAGTACATAGAAGGCGTTTGTGTAATTAGAACCGTCTGAACAATATAAACAAAATCACGGGGAAAGCATATGAACATCATGCAGAGTGATACACAAAAATGCTACGCCCGCTACATTTACAAGTCCGGCACAGGATCAACCGTCTTCACCACCCTCGCTGGCGACCCAATCGCCACAGAAAACTCAGGAATCGACTTGGTCACCACGCTTCCCGCACCAATCGTACACCCCTTGCCAATAGTCACGCCCGGCATGATGGTCGTATTCCCCCCAATCCAACAGTCATCACCGATAGTCACACTCTTGGCGTACTCGACGCCATCTCGACGAGACTGCACGCCCGTCTCATGCGTGGCAGCGAAAATGGACACAAAGGGACCGAATTGCACCCTATTACCTATCTTGACGATACCACAGTCTAGAATCACGAGGCTTTGCTGCGTTAGATAGGTAAGCACAGAAGAGGGCGAACATACTTGAAGTTGGAGTAGAAGTTTTCCCCAATGGTAATGTTGCACCCGTAGTCAATGTTGATGGGGGGCTCGATGAAGGCTCCCTTGCCGACTCTTCCAAAGGTAGACTGCAGCATGGCGGTGCGGTCTGCGATGAGGGAGTCGGAGGTGGCGTCGTCGGGGAAGTGGGTGTTGTATTTGTGCATGAGGCGTCTTGCGCGGTAGCGGCCATCTACGAGTTCTTGGGCCTGGGCGTCATATCTGGTCATGTTAGGTGTGCTGTGTGAGAATGGGTTGGAAGGTGTCGTACAAGACTCCTGATATCATCTTTTCGTAGTCTTCGCACCAGGGGACGTTGGAGAGCGTCTTGGCGAAGGCGATGGTTTCGGGGTCTTTTTCTGTGCTGGCCATTTTGTCTATAGTGAGGAGTCTAATGAGGTTATTTACAGAGTATAAAGGAGTGGTATGTGTGTGACAGTGCTGTTGATGTTGTGGAGGCGAGGCTAAATATATTCTGAGATGAAGCTTGAATGTTGTCGGGGAATCTGACATGGGGCCAGGGTCGTTCCATGTCTGTGCCCGACTTCCCCGTTAGTGGAGCTACAGGGGCAACAGTGGCCTGTCGACGCCCATGCAGGCTGCAGGCGCGCTAAGGCGGGGCAATAGTGGCATTCAATGATTTGGTGGGCAGTCCAGTGTCGCCGGACCGACAAAGTTGGGGGTCAAGATGCCACATGCAGATTGACATGTCCACAGTGAGGCGAGCATTTCTTCCGACGATAGCCCACAGAATTTCCGAGTGTTGGTATTCAATTTGCATGATACCAGACAGATATGTGCCAAATCCGACTCTCTTATGTACCTAACTATACAAGTTCAATGGTGAGATCCAGAGCAGTCCTTGTCTTCAAGTGAGAAGTTGCAACACTCGCAACCCTTGTCAGCTACCAGCACACTGCTCAACAACCACCGAATACGTTTCTGAACACATTGACACTCACAAAACAGAAAGAGAGAAAAAAATAACCATGTAATACTCTACGGCAATATATAATGCCCCCCCTAATCTACCGCCAGTTCAACCGCCCGCCTCGCCGCCTCCCCGAAATCAGACTCAACCACCAACCCCAGATCCGCGTCCTCCAACTTCAACACGTCAGCAAATCTTCAACACAATCCGCAAGTCAAACTCACCATTTTCAGCCCCTTTTCAGAATTCGTCCCCTGCAATCTCACCACCATAGGCACCTTTATACCCAACTCGCTCGTCGCGCCAATAATCGACTCGGCAATCATGTCGCATTGCGTGATCCCTACACCATTAGCACCCTGCCACACCGTCTCACGAAATACATACCGCCATATATATTGACCAGAATAGACTTGACCCTCTCATCCCGCGTGATGATGCGAAACGCCTGTATCATGGTATCCTTGGTCGCCTTGCCACCCGCGTCGAGAAAGTTGGCGCTCGCACCGCCATGGAATCCAATAGCGTCGTTTGTAGCCATTGCCAGTCCTGCGCCGTTGACGACGTTGCCTATATTTCCGTCCATTTTGACGTACACAAGCCCGTGTTTCTCGGCTTCCACTTCGTCTTGTACTTCTTGCGTCTTGTCGCGCAGGGCAAACAGCTCTTCTTGTCGTCTGGCGGCGGCGTTGTCGAATGTGAAGTTTGCGCTTAGACTTGTGAAGGAGCCGTCTGGCGATTGGGCCAGGGGGTTGATTTCGAGGTGGGTGCCTTCGCGGTCGAGGAAGATGCAGTACATTTGGGTGAGGATCTGTTTCAAATTTTGCGATTCGCCGGCCGTCATGGTGAGCGTCTTCTCGATATTTTGTACGAGGGAGTCGCTGATGCCTTCTGATAGGCCAAAGTTAAAGGTGAATACGCTCTTGGGGTGTTCTTGGAGAAGAATTTCCAGGTCGATTCCGCCGTTTTTCGAAATGATAATGGCAGGGCGGTAGTTTTCACGGTCAATTGTCATGGCGAGGTACCATTGTGAGTCGTAGGCTGCCGTTTCTGTGATGTAAAGGTTCTCGACTACATGGCCATTAGGGCTGTTTTGCTTGGGGAGAAGAGTTTGGCTGAGCATTTTGGCTGCAACTTCGTGAGCTTGTTCTGGAGTGGAAACGGCTTGAACACCGCTTTTCACATCTCTGCCCATGACTTGGGCCTTGATCATGCACGCAGGGCCTGGGATACATAATGGTTAACGAATGGTTGGTTCAAGATGTATCGATTGTACATACCAAGCTCTTGTGCTGCAATTCGCGCTTCGTTTGCCGTCTTTACTGTCCGGCCGCGAGGCACACGAACGCCATACTAGAGCCGTCAGTTTAACTCACTTTAACACCATTAAAGTCCATACGTCTCTCAGAATATTTTGTGCCTGGTACTCATGCAGAGTTAATTGGCGACTCTGCTCCCTCGGAATAAGCTGGAGAACGTTAGTGATAACACACGGCATGAAATTGGCGATGACACCTACCCTTGGGGCTGCCCTCCAGAGCCGTTGGGAGAACTTGGAGCTCGCCATCATGTTTCTTACACGAGAAGGTCCAAGGTTGGTGATGAAGTTGGGAGAGTAAGCGCAGAGCAAACGGAGCCTGAGATATTGTCACTGCTTCCCCAGATTACCTTCCGACTCCGTTCCCGTTTTGTCTCCGCCGGGATGCACGTATAATAGCTAGACACTGAGTGTCATGATAGCCGTCCAAGTAACTTGACGCTTGCATTGGGTGTAGTTGTGGAGTGCTCGGCTATTTGGGTGGAGTATCGTGGTCTGGAGTCGGGGAAGCTTATAACCGAGAGGATGCCGCGGTCGATTTAAATACATTGAGTTTAGAAGATGCATGCTCCTGCTGAATACACTGGCAATAAATTTCAAATTGTGGGTTTTATTTTATTGCATCCGTGCATGTAATCACGTAGCTGTGATGGTTTTGGCGCAGGATGTGGGCATGTCTCATTCACTGTGGCATGAAGGTGAATGCACTTGACTTGACTACACGCCCCAAAATCGCGTTATGTTTGCCATGCTATGAATTGGGACCAAGTGCAAGTTGAGCTGCAGCGAGGATTGTGAAGTTGACTGATACCTGGAAACGAGCAGCCTGCTTGGCGTGCACGATACGAAGCCGAGTGGCATCACTGCACTCTACAAGTTCTTTGCGGTCGAAAAGCGGCGAATGACTAAAATAGTCATTAATGCTACATATATGTAGCTGTACACAATAATTAACAATAATCACTTCCATCTGTGCCTGACAAACTGCGTGCTGCCAACTCGGTGCTGCCAACTCGGTGCTCCCACAAATGGTACCAGAAAACAACGGACGAATATGATTGGTCTGCCATTCTTACCCCTGTGTCACCCGATCGAATTCTGCCAGCCCACCAGTTGACCAGTTGACCAGTCTCAACCAGACTCCTTGCTCATGCATGTCTCTGTTGTCATCTGGATGAGTAAGCCAAATTTTTTGCAGCTCTAGCGAAGCTACGCGATCAACGGCAGAAACATCACACGGATTTGTCAACCAAACCACAAAGCCGTCAATATGGCTTCCAAAAAGCTCACCAGCGCTGCTCAAAAGGCCAAGCCCGCCGAGGCCGCCGCTACCAAAAAGACACAGGCCAAGCCCGCCAAACGAGCGCCCGCTGCGAAGCAAACCACCAAACCAGGTCAGTAGTTCGACGCATCCAAACGCGATCCCGACGCAGGAACCCGTCCCGTCCAGATGGCCAACAAGCCACTCTACGATTCAGAATCTAACTTTTCGGTGCAAAAGTGGTCAATGGGAAAACACACCATGAGCCAGAGCCCAAAACAACCAAGCGAAAGCGCGTCGCTGATGAAGATGAGGACGATGCTTCGCGTCGCACCAAGACCACAAAGACAGAAGCTCCCGCCGAACGAAAACAGGCCAAGCCCGTTGCCAAGAAGCCCGTGGCTAAGAAATCCGCCGTTGCAGAGCCCGTTGCTCTCAACAAAGCTCCCACCGACCTAATTGCCGTCTATTCCTTTGGCAGCGGTGAATGTGGTGAGCTTGGCCTCGGTCCCAAGCGCACCGCTGCTCTTGTGCCCAAGTTCAACCCGGCTCTCGACCCCAATGAAGCTTCCAAACATCATATCGTTCAGCTTGCTTGCGGTGGTATGCATACCATTGCTCTTACTGCTGATAACAAGATCCTGACTTGGGGTGTCAATGATGAAGGAGCTTTGGGGCGAGATACCACTTGGGAGGGTGGGCTCAAGGACATGGACGCCTCGTCAGACAGCGAAGATGAGGACGGCGAACTGAACCCGTACGAGTGTACGCCTACTGAAGTTCCTTCCAAGCACTTCCCCAAGGGTACCCTCTTCACACAGGTGGCTGCCGGCGATAGCTGCAGCTTTGTGCTGACTGAAAATGGAACCGTCTACGGCTGGGGATCATTCCGAGTAAGTTGTTAAGGCTCAACTACGTCAAAGGGAAAAGAGAAAACAGCTTCACTAACACTCATCCTAGGACAACAAAGGAGATAGACGATTCACAAAGAACGACGCCGGCAAGATTGTCGAGATTCAGCAGACCCCCATCCTGATTCCCGAACTCGAAAACGTCACACAGATTGCTTGTGGAGCGAATCACGCCCTGGCGCTTGACAAGTCTGGTCAAGTCTGGGGATGGGGCTCGTACGAACAGAACCAGCTTGGCCGACAGCCATTCGGTCGATACCAGCAGGAGACTCTTCTGCCTCGTCAAGTCCGAGTCTGCACCCGCCCAATCAAGTACATTGCCTCGGGCGAGTACCACTCCTTCGCTGTCGACCGCAAAGACAACGTCTGGGCCTGGGGTTTGAACAGCTTTGGAGAAGCTGGATACGCCAAGGAGGCTGGTGGCGACGAAGCTATTCTTCCGTATCCCATGAAGATCCGCGACCTCTGCGGCAAGGGCGTCACCACAATCGCTGGCGGCACTCATCACTCCGGAGCTGTCACCGAGGACGGCAAGGTATACATGTGGGGACGTCTCGACGGTGGCCAGTTGGGCATCGAATTCACACAGAGCCAGCTCGATGACGAGGACCTCGTCCGACGGGACGAGTACAACAAGCCTCGTATCTGCTTACGGCCTACTGCTGTCCCTGAAATTGGCAACGTCGTTCACGTTGCCTGCGGAACAGACCACACCATCTTCATCAACAAAGACGGCGTAGGCTATGCCACTGGTTTTGGATCTGTCGGCCAGCTGGGTCTAGGCACGGAGGATGATGCTAATACTGCCCAGCGTATCAGGGGCAAGGACATCAGGGGCAGAACGCTCGTGGGCGCTGCTGCCGGTGGACAATTCTCCGTCGTCACCAGCACGTCCGCGCTGCCCAAGACGGAGTAAACGACCAGCGTGATGATTAATAATTACTTGTACAAAAATGGATGGGGACAGGACTGGATAGGACGGGGGCAGCATTTTGTATTTTAATGTATTCTTTTCTACACCTTTCATAGAAGCATCACCAGTTTGCTTACGATGCTAAAAATGCTTGGCAGCGGATTCATGGTCACCATCTTTTACCCCGTAACTTGTGCCTTCATACACACCGTCCCTTGCTTCTCAGCAACAATATCAAACACACTGTCGGAAACACCCTTCGTCCGTATGGTATATGTGTCCCCTGCGTACAGAGGCGCCATTGCGCGATACGTAACACTCCTCGGTGATGTCTTCCCATGTACATCGCCCCAGTAATCCATGATATTAATCAAATTCAATGGTCCATGGACAACAACACCCGGATGTCCCTCAACGCCCTGGCTCCATCCTGCGTCGTAGTGAATCTTGTGTCCGTTGAAAGTAAGTGCCGAAAAGCGAAATAGTCCCACGGGCGACCACATAAGTTGCCGTATAGGATAGTCACCTAATTCATCAGCTACGTCTCCCAAATATACCTTCAAGCTTACCTGTATCTTTCGCCGGGATATCAACAATAGTAGTCGGCGTACGAGATAACACCCCCGGCACAATCTCACCAACATCCGTCTCAATCTCCGGCCTAAACACCCACGACCTCGTATCAACAACCACGCCCTTCGGGCCCCGAAACTCCTTTTCCACCTCCACGAGAACCATCTCCCCCACCGATTTACTCTTCTTAGCCGTCGCGCTAAGCAGCCTCGTCTGTTCCTCTACCTCATCCCCGACACGCAGCTCACCCGTCCAGGACATCCTGCCGCCGGCCCACATGCGTCGCGTGAATGGGGAGGGAGCATTGAAGGTGCGGTCTGTGCCGTCGGGGCCGAGGTCGTTTTCTGGGCTGGACGGCGTGAAGTAGATGAGGTGGTGGGCGGGGGGGATGGGTGTTCCGCTGGGTGGAGGGGAGGTGATGTTGCGGTTGAGTGTGAGGGAGAGCTTGTGGAGTTGGTTTGCGTCGAGGACTTGGCGGCGGGTTAGGGATTTGTTGTGGAAGGTTTGGAGCATTTGGGAGGCGGCGGTTGATGCTGTGAGGCGGGAGGTGGTGAGGTGTCGGAGGGGGAGGCGGCTCATTTTGGGTTGGGGGGGATGGTACTTGGTTTTGATGACATTTATTTGATGAGGGTTGTGGTGTATTGGGGTGTGATGGTTTGTGATATATTAGAGTGTGATGGTGATTGTGATATACCGAAGTGTGATGATGGGTTGTGATATATGAGTGTAAGTGAGGATGGTGATGATGTCGTTCGGCTATAAGAGTTGTGGGGTTGATGTTTGACGTTGTGGAGTTGCCGAGTAGTGTGGGCAATCATGTAAGTTGAGAGGGATGGCATCGGGAGCAAGCCAATTTGTACTTCTATTTGACAATTGACAGTTATTTTAATAATTTAGACCGTGTGTTTGTGAAACAAAATGATTTCTTGCAGATGAAAAAAAAACCAGTTCATAAGGAAGTTGGGAACCGCAAGCATCGTCCACATTGAGCTTGTAATCAAGACAGAAAGACGGCGGTCTAAGCTGAAGCCCTTGACCACAATCAATGACCACCCATTCCTAAAATAACCCTAACATGCTGCTGGTCACTCATGGGAACTACAACTAATCCATAGAATTCACATTCACATAGTCATGAATCTGGCTCAGACTTCACTCGCACCCTGTATTTACACCTATATACACTAACAGCTACACAGCACGTTAATTTAAGAAGCATTCGCAATACGCTTCAGCTGATCAATGCTGCCATTAAAGATATCATTATCCCCACCCCAAGGAGACTTATCGCTGTTCTGCCAAATCGTGTGAAAGCTCCAACCAGCAGGCAAAGCACCAACCGAGCTGGCATACCGCGCAACGACAAGAGGACACTTGCTGCCAAAAGCAGTACTACTACCGGTACACTGGTTCCACCAGCTGGTCGACGTGTAAATCAGAGGGTACACGCCCGTCTTGGAGTGGTACGTCTCGACAAAGTCGGAGATCCAGCTGACCATTGCGCTGGCCGAGAGCCCGTAGCAGGTGCTCCCGCTGGGGTTGTACTCGAGGTCAATCATGCCGGGGAGGGTGATGCCGTCCTTGGACCAGCCACCGCCGTGGGCGAGGAAGTAGTTTGCCTGGGCGGCGCCGGTGCCGGATCCGGGGTGCGCGAAGTGGTAGCCGCCGCGGATGAGGCCGGCTTGCGTTGCGCCTGTGTAGTGGGAGCTGAAGCTGGGGTCGATGTAGGTGGTTCCTTCGGTGGCCTGGGAGGTTTGGTTAGATTTAGTTTGTGTGGTGGTGTAGGGATACTTACCTTGATAATGACGAATCGTGCACCGTCGGCGTAGGCTTTCTTGAAGTCAACGGTGGGTTGGTAGTGGGAGATGTCGAAGCCAGCTACAGTAGCGGTGGCAACGCTGGCCATGGAGGCGAGACCGGCAAAGAGAGCAGCAGACTTCATGATGGTGGTGTTGAGTGGATGAGTTGGGACTGTTGTAATTCGGCCGGTCAAGTTGAGATGGTGAACAAGTTTATATACTTCTCGGCGAAGGCTTCGGGAACCAACTTGGGACTTAGACAATGGTTTCTTGCAAGGGTAGGTGAGTTTACTGCATGCTTACGCTTTTGAACCTATGCTGGCTTGATGGACGAGTGCAGGAGGCTAGCGGAGTAATCTTTACATGCCGCTTGGATAGTATGGTGATGGACGTCTGAGGTGCTCTTCATTAGCCCCGTGGTATCCCCTGCGTCGGCTACCAAGATGCTCGATTGGCTTCAGAAACCTCGGCGGCAGGCATTGTACTGCATCGCCCCCACAGGTAGAGAACGATGGGCAGAATCGAGGTTCATTACAAGGCACAGAAGCCGCTAGTCCAGCCTCTCGAACTTACTGGAAGGGATCTGCGATTAGTGTGCGCTGGAGCTCCAGACCCTGATCGGCTTGAGTTGTCGGTTGAGCAGCTGAGTTCGCCAAGTTGAGATTTCTACTATATTTCTAGGTTGGGTTTAATATCGACTTGGCTTGTAACGATTGTGGATTGGTCATTTCCGAGCCTCTGCGTAGTTGCTCAGAGGATAACAACATGCACCAGAAGAATATTTACAATTTACAAACCTCAATGCGCACCATCCAAGCTCACAAGACACGGACAATCATCTCTCCATCTTACGACCACACGTATCTTATGAATCTTCATAGGTTACATCACGCCAGATCTAGCACTCCCAAGTTCCCAACTCTAACCACAAGCGAACCAGTTCCTTTCAAAAATAGCACAAACGGTGGCAATTCGCCTGCATAGTCCCAACAAACACCCCCAGCAACCAATCGAAACGCCGTACACAGAAACAAGACAAGTCCGTCACCTTGCCGCAACTTCCGTGCCAAGGATGCCCATGTCCACGAATCGGGCTGCAACTCGGTGTCCAGAATAGCAAGCTTCCTTTTCGGTGTTTTTGACAAGCGGGGAAACTATCATGTCGGTCACTTCCGTTGTTGCGCTGGCAAATCTTGCTGCATTTCCTAGTCACAACTCTACTCGAGCAGCTGAGGTTGGAGGTCTCATGGCAACGCCACTGTTGCCAGTGGGGAACAAACTACCGGGCTTGATAGAGGCCTGCGAAATTGCGTCAGCCGGGATAATTGGTGGTGTTGGCAAGCCACAGCGGGTGCATAGCTGATCTTAGGTCCACAGTATCTCATCTTAGGTCTATGTTGCTTCCACCGCCGTCTTTGGCGGCGGAGCCAGTAGCCTGCGAATGGCTTCAAACAGTGGCTGAAACAGACCTCACGTGAGCAGGCTTCAACACCAACACAGGCGTACGTTATCTATAGCTAGATGAATTCAACAAGCATCAATCAACCAGTTACGAGTACCCCAAACCGCGTGATAATTATCACCCGAATAGAAGCCTTGCGCTTCCAACACTGATCAGTGGTTGCAAGACCACAGACAGCAAGGAACCCAAGAAGAGATAGATCTCTGCCACCACTGCAGACTTTCTATGCTATCCAAAGGAAATTGATTTTGAGTGCTGCTGCCGCTTTTTGCGTACTGTCGCCGCGCCTCGAAGCAATCCCTTCATCGTCCATCACGAGAAAACGTCTTCTGCAAAGGAACATCATCACCTATGAGTCATTAGTTTGACTGCTGATCTTTGATCCCACGCCCAGGAAAATACCACCAAAAAGCTCCAGCTTACCCTGAATTCTATCCTACCCCTGAATTTACCCCTAAGCTTCTTCCTCCTGCCTCCCACTTTAATAATAACAATGGCAGAAGAAGATAGTGATGCCTTATCCCTCCAAGGCGATGAAACTATCACCGAGCCGCCTCCCTTTGACCCTGATCTTTATGATCCTGACGAACCAACCACCCCCTCGAACTTCGACCTAAGGAAACCCACTGCGAAAAAGGTTAATGACGCTATTAGCTGGGCTACCAACTATTACTGGGAACGCAAACGGAGCCCTCATGATATATGGCAATGCCTTATTGACGACTTTGCCGACTGGAACCATAGCCATTTTAACCGCTCGAGAAAGGCCAACCTCCGTGACTTCCGCGATACCCTCCGTGCAAAGGGGGTCTATATCAGAAAGGAAGACCGGTTCCCAATTGTTAATGCCATTATGGAAGCCGTGTCTTCTCCGGGCTTCCCCACATGGCCGGACAACGATCCACAGCGCCCTCCACGATCCTCCACACCCCCACCGAGTCCATCAATAACGAAGCCTGTCACGGCACCGACCCGAGAACGACCTAAAACAGCCCAACCAGAGGTCATTATAGCCCCTAAGACAGCAGTACCTACCACAACTCGCACGTCTGGAGGCGTCGATACACCTCCCCCGGTGGTCAATACACCACAGTCATGGGGGTCCCTGGCTGGGGAAGGGCGATCACCTTCTTCCTCAGACGGTGAAGTGCCCCCTGACCTACTCAGACGCCTAGACAGCCTCACCAAAGGCTATCAGGAAAGTGACAAATTCTCAGGCCGAGAATATGACTTCCTCTTGACCAAAGTCAACATGTTTATTGATAAATGCAAACGGATTGACTATCCGCGAGACCAGCTCGCTCGGGCCGTCCCAGTCATGCTCACAGGACCAGCATACCGGTACTATCTCAACAATCTAGCTAACAAAGGAAAAAGTTATAACGACCTCATCCACGCCCTCCAAAAGAGGTACGAAACAGAGGCAATTCGAGACCGATACCTCCGCGAGTGGGAAAGCCTTAATCTCGCCGCGATTGTCAACCAACATCGTGACAAACGTCTCTCATCCTGCCTTGAGATCCTCACGGAGAAGATACAACTGCTTCACCAGGGCCTCTTCCGACCTGGTGATACGGGCTTCAATAGCATGAGGGATAAGCTCAAGATTGCCGCTTCTAAGACCCCGGCTTGCAAGGTGCCGTTAATGAAGCCGGCAAAGACCTTTGAAGACCTTGCCGCCGAGCTCCAGCAAGCTATCGCTGTCCACGAGGAAATAACGCCCCAGCCAGCAGAAGTCTTTTATACTGATCGCGCTTTCAAACGCGGTGGAGGAAACGCCTCAAATTATAACCAAAAAGGGCAGTTCCTGAACCACCAGAAGAAGTGCTACGTTTGCCGCCAACCTGGCTGCTGGTCGACCAAGCATAGCGACCAAGAACGCTCCCAAGCTCGAAATTCCTGGCTCCAAAAGAAGCACCCAACGCCTCCAACGGCCAAGAGGTATCAAGCGTTCCTAACTGCCTTTGAGGGTGAAGATAACGATGAGGATACCGCCCTCCTTGACGAAATGTATAGACAGAATTCCTTTAATGATGCCAACAGTGACGATGATGACAATGACGAATTCCTCCCTGTCGGCAGCAGTAACATGTTTGCTAGTACGGGTACTATTACCCAGAATTTCTTAGCCACGGCAGCAATTCCACAGCCAGTGGAAATCCTCGCTGGTTTGAGAGACCAAGCGTTCAAGCATGCCCTATTGGCTGAAGATCCCTATTTTATAAAAGAACCAAAAGAGACTGCTATTTTCATCTCTGAGGAAAGATATTCTGACCATATCTTTAGAGGCATCCTGCCTGATACCGGCGCCGCCGGTACATCCAACGCAGGCATGCCACAGGTTAGAGCCTTAATGAGGATAATGCCGTCACTAAAGATTAAAGACGCACCAGCAACAACGATCTATTTTGGTGCAGGATCAGCCTTATCAATCGGCATCATTAGAGTACCAACAGTATTCGGAAATATCACCTTCCATGTACTGCCGACCGCCACTCCTTTCCTGTTCTCCATCACAGATATGGATAGGATGTATGTACGATTGGATAATCTCACCAATCGCCTTATCCAAGGAGACATCACTGTGCCTGTTATCAGGCAATGGGGCCATCCCTGGTGGCTCCTCGAGCCAGCAGCTTCCGCAGCCTTCCACCTCACAGAAACGCAGCTTCGGCAACTACATCGCCGCTTTGGACACCCGTCTGTTGAGAGACTATCAAGAATCTTAACAAAAGTCGGGGAAGAATATAGTAGTGACGTTCTTAAGCGACTGACTGATATCTGCCACCATTGTCAAATGAACGGAAGAGCCCCAAGCCGCTTTAAGTTCACCCTTCGAGATGATCATGAGTTTAACCATGAGATTATTGTGGACATCTTCTTTATTAATGGCCAACCAGTCCTCCATGTTATTGACTCTGCAACTGCCTTCCAAGCTGCTAAGTTTCTTAATAATAAAGAACAAAAGGCAAGGGATCTTTGGGATGCCATTATGGCCTGTTGGATTAACACGTACCTTGGGCCTCCCGAATGGATAGTTCATGACGCTGGAAAGAACTTTAGCTCGGCAGAATTCAAACAGTATGCCAAAGGCCTGTATATCCGTGTTCAGGAAATGCCAGTCGAGGCACACAATAGTATTGGCAAGGCAGAAAGATATCATGGCCCTCTCCGCCGTGCATATCAGATAATTGACGCAGAACTTGGCGACGCTCTGACCGACGATCAGAAGCTTCAAATGGCTGTAAAAGCTATAAATGATACAGCTGGCCCAGACGGACTCGTCCCAACACTTCTAGTCTTTGGCGCCTATCCCAGGATGACGGATGATTCGCCCCCTAGCTTTAGCGTCGTGCAGAGAGCTGAAGCTATCCGTAAGGCAACTAGTGAAGCCAGACGAGCCCTCGCTAAGCGGCAGGTCCAAAATGCCCTCTTAACGAGGAACGGCCCAGACACAACCCCATTACATACCCTTCCATTGCAATCCAAGGTTCGCGTTTGGAGAGAAAAGAACGGGTGGCAGGGCCCCTTTGAACTTATTGCCGTTGAAGGCGAGACCTGCACCGTTGCTAATGAGGCTGGAATAACCTCGAAGTTCCGTTCCACGATTGTACAACCCTATCTAGAGGATAAGGATACAACCCCAACGGATAACAAGCTACCCCAACAGCAGGCTGTTAACCAAGATAATGCTGAGGTTGCTAACGAGAGTGACGGGGAGGTTAACCAGGACGAAGATATCAGAGATAGCATTGCTGTTGCTATCCCAACAGCAAGACGAGGCCCGGGAAGACCGCGTAAAGACCCAGAGACCAGAAGAGCTCCTTATCAAACATTTCCAAGAAGAGGCCCAGGAAGGCCACGTAAACGCCTTATCGAAGAACAGTACTTCTTTAACGCCCTTGAGGACCCGCCCGAACGTACCAAGCTCCTTAAGAGCATCAAAACAATAGCATTCCTGACCACGAAGGAGCAAGGAGACCGCGACCTTGCTGTCCTTCTCCGCAGTAAAGGACTCATAATCACCCCTGGCCAGCCGTTTGAAATCTCAGGCCGCACTGAGATTGATAACTTGATAGCCAGAGGTGTCTTTAAATTTGAGCTTTATGACCCTATAAAGCATGCTAAACTTCGCATCTTTGACTCACGAATGGTTAATGAGGTCAAAGGCAAGGATACAGCTGCCCCATATGAGAAATCTCGCCTCGTCATTCGGGGATATAATGACGAGGGTAAAGCCTTCATTTTGACGCAATCACCAACAATACAACGAGCCAGCCAACGGCTTATGATTGCACTCGCGCCCTCTCTCTTCCAACGAGGAATTATCCTCTGGATAAGGGATATTACCCAAGCCTATGTGCAATCTCAAACACCTCTCCAAAGGACGATTATCGCAAAGATTCCTGAGCAACTCCGCGGTAGATACCCAGAAGGCACCATCATGGTAGTAGTTAAACCGTTATACGGAATACCAGAAGCCGGCACCCACTGGTGGGCGACTTATTCCACCCACCATCGAGAAAAGCTAAAGATGGCGACCTCGACTTACGACCCATGCCTGCTGATCTCAGAATGCGACAAGTTTGGTATCATTGGGATGCAAACCGATGACACACTTGGACTTAGTGACAAACAGTTCTCTAATCTTGAAGAGGAAGAGCTCCAGAAGGCAGCTTTTGCAGCAAAGCCAAAGGAAGTCCTCAAGGTGGAAAAGCCACTCACTTTCAATGGCTGCCGAATCTCTCTTAACGCCGATGGAAGCATCATGATGACCCAGAAAGAACAGGCTTTAAAGCTTCAGATTCCAACAACCAATCAGGAATATATTGAGCAACGAGCCCGCGGCGCATATCTCGCCAGTATCTGCCAACCAGAGGCAGCCTTTGACCTTTCAGTTGCTGCCCAACAAAAGGAACCATCTAGCGATGACTTTAAACGTCTAGGACGCCGCATCCAGTGGCAGATTGATAACCCAGGTAGAGGCCTAAAATGTATACCATTTGACCTCGATAAAGCAAAGCTTTTTGTGTTTGTTGATGGCTCTTTTGCCAACAACGAAGATCTGAGTTCCCAGCTGGGATACATTATCGTCATCGGTACAGAAGAAGAGACCAACAATGGCGAAATGCTCGTTAAAGGCAACATCATCACGTACTCTTCAACCAAGTCAAAGAGAGTTACGCGAAGTGCCCTAGCCTCTGAGCTTTATAGCATGGTTCAAGGCACAGACATTGGATACGCGATAGCCTCGACTTTAAAGCTCATCACAAAACAACTGGGAATTCCAGACATCCCCACGATCCTTCTCACGGACTCGTATTCCCTATATGAGTGCCTTGTTAAGCTCGGCACAACCAAAGAGAAGAGGCTCATGATAGATATCATGGCTCTCCGACAGTCATACGAGCGCCGCGAAGTCCATGAAGTCAGATGGATCAACGGAGGAGATAACCCGGCAGACGCGATGACGAAAGCATCGCCAAATCACGCGTTGAGAACCCTTATCGACAAGAATAAGATCGCGATACGAGTGGAAGGCTGGGTAGAGAGGAAGAAGGACGAAAAGTGAGGGAATTACCGTGGCCAAATTGTTAGGATATAGCCACCACGGTACAAGGTAAGAATACAAGAAAACTTGGCTTCAGAACAGAGGAATTTGCCTCTAGTGTGTACGCCTTCAACAGGTGTCTTGTTTTATTTTGTTTTCGAATGAATTGAGGCCTCAAAGAGAGAAGCTGCCAGTGTTGCTTCCACCGCCGTCTTTGGCGGGCGGAGCCAGTAGCCTGCCGAATGGCTTCAAACAGTGGCTGAAACAGACCTCACGTGAGCAGGCTTCAACACCAACACAGGCGTACGTTATCTATAGCTAGATGAATTCAACAAGCATCAATCAACCAGTTACGAGTACCCCAAACCGCGTGATAATTATCACCCAAATTGAAGCCTTGCGCTTCCAACAC
>NW_019154043.1:1185728-1247910 GCF_001653235.2 Pochonia chlamydosporia 170 | reverse complement strand
TTCTCTGCCAGCCTCTTTTCTTGGTGTCGGTTACCGTTAGGCCTTTATCATTTGTGTGAGCCATGTTAACATGGATGTGACACTGGTCCGACCCTTTGGTCCCTTCCGGCAATGGTGGTAGCTGATTGGGTGTTTGCATAGATAAGTTGATAGGGGCTCCAGCAGCTTCTTCGTCATCCGCCTTAGCGGACAGAAACTGTAGGAAGTCCTGCTTGGTTGGAAACTTGCCTCTGTCACAATCGTGCTTCCAGTTGGTATACCATTCCGGATAGGTGTCTTTGATACCATTCATCAAGGTCATGACTAAGAACTTATCGTCTAAGCCCCCAGCTTTGACAATCGTATCCCAAGCCCACAGTGTTTTTGCAATATATGCGTTGAACGTCGTGAAATCCCTGCGCTTATAGTGTGGGAATTTCATTAAGAGATCAGCAAGGGATTCATCCGTAATCTTTGTAACAGAGGACTTCAACAGATTCCAAGTGGTTTCGGATGTTGCGATGTCTACATCCCAGCCGGATTGTTTTAGTTTCTGCTGCGTTATCTCCGTCATGTTGTTGATCATGAAAAATATAGCCTTAGAATCGCTCTTGACCCAATCAGCTGCATCATCTGCTGGCCGTATCACCTCTCCTTTAACATGGCCCCAAAGACCCATTGACACTAGCGCAAGCTGGACCTTGGTTGACCATTCAGGCCAATTGGCCATGCCACGGAGCTTGTCCGTAGTTGGCATCGAGATTTCGTAATTAGTGTTGCTTGACATAATTCGTGGGTGTTAATAGAAAGGATGATAGTAACATAGTCTTATCCCAACATTGAATCTGGCTGGGGGCGTTTAAAATAACCCATCTTCAGGGGATCCCGTGTCAAGGTCGATGATGCCAGCAGCTGTCAGACAGAGGCTGAAGCCGTCAAACATTAGGCCGTATCAGTAGTGTTACAAGATTCCAAATAGCGGCAGCAGGACCGTCAGGTAGCTACATGGCTTCAATCAAGGACCAATACGCTGTTCAGTCAAAGCGGAAGTTGGTTGTTGGCCAGAGCTTTTGCGGAAGTCTCAGTTTCGAGTTTGGAATCTGGAATATGATATCCATGGTCTTTGTGCCGAGGTTGTCGGTATTTTTCGGTCAGAGATTAGGTGTCTCTCTATGTTGTGCCCATCCTTTTGATCGAAGCTTTGAATTGTCGTCAGGCCATGGGCACTATGATCGCGTAAAGAGAAAGATTGATGAATAGACGCTGTGCCAGCCTGATAAACTAGTTAAAGTGTCAGGTCGTTATGACTGCACATCAACGGTTATGTCAGTGGAATTGACGAGGGCTCATAACCTGTTGAACGTCACAGCGGAAGAGATGCCGCCAACGTAGGCTATTTATGGAAGGCGCAGGCTGGACGTTGCACGTGATGTTGTATCATGTTCAACAATCCTGAGAGACCCCCCTCAGCTCGCTTTGCTTTACGTGTGCCACCCACGATGTCGTAGCATAACGCAACAGGGGAAAGGGCAGTAGTCTGCAAGCTATTTCCGTCGCGCATTGACGGGTTCTTCGAAACCGCCCACAGTATCTGCGATTCCTCAACACACGCCAATCGGGATTCCCTGCTTGCAGACATCCATTTCTGCCTAGGAGCCATAGCCATGGATGCGAGCGAGTTCGATACAAGCCGCATTCACAAGGAACGTTCTCTCGATCTAGTTTCCAAAATCTGCAGAGAGCTGGGCGTTGCAGACGAGAGATTATACCTCGCCTACGCAGAGCGAGGCATCTCACGCATTCAGGATAGACGGTACAAAGAAGGTGAAGCCGATCTCAAGGAGGCGCTGCAGATGCGCAAAGCTCTCGGCAACTACATTCCGCGCTCAGGCGAGGTCAACCTGAGCTGGGCCTTGCTTGCACAAGGCAAGTTTGAAGAGTGCAGCACGCTTCTCCTGGACAGCTTGGCGGGGAGAGAAAGGGCCTTGGGCAAAGACGATAGGGAATCTGTCCGGACTGGTCTGATTTTTTATGCACTCGGCAACCTCCGCGCTGCGCAAAATGAATGGGACGAGAGTTTTGATTATCATCAGAGAGCGTGGCGCCATATGTGCGCGACGGTGGGTGAATGAGATTTCTACTCTGCAAGTGTCGCCCACAAAATTGCCCAACACTTTCTACGCTCAGGTCGGAGCGAAGAGGCGATGTAAGTGCTGCCACCTTGAAGTACTTACCTAGACGTTTGTCTGACCTCCTTTTAGTGCCATGATCAATAGGGCACTAGACATTTGGTCCGTTGATCCGAGTGCAGACAAGAACGAGATTGCTCGCACTACTTTCCTCAAAGGCAAATTGTTCGAGGCAGCAGGAAAGACGCAAAAGGCTTCTATTGCTCTTAGAGTTGCCTGTCGCTTGAGGAAGGAGATTACCAAGGATGATCGTGATGTGACGAGCTTGACGACGGAAGACTTTGACCAACTTGTTGCCTTTGGGCTCGTTAATGAACCCTCGCTCGCAGTCTTGTGAGAAGAAAATGTAAATGTCTCCCGACAGTGACCTCCACTATCAGATAATGTAATAGCCATGGGTTAGTTGCTTGGTCCGCGGACTTCTACCCTTTAGCTGATTCAATGCCATGCAAAACACCGCACTGAAGTGCAAGGGGCGACGTGGCATTTTGACTACTTGACTACATGTAGCCCGTTGCAGGCGTAACTGATAAACGTGGATAGTAGATGTGCAAAGTCACAAGCTCATAGTATTGCAGCTAGTTTCTTCACTGTAGAACCAAACTAAGCGTCACACTCGTCTCTTAGAAAAACAATCAAAGGCTTCCTTACAAGAAGGATAATAGTGAATTGAAAGGGAAAAAAACTATCTAGTGCGGATAGTCCGCTCTATCTAGTGAAAAAAAAACCTCTTTCAAGGCATTCTATTCTAACCTTGTTCTATGCCTTCCCAAGCTATAAGCAATTTTTTTTTATTTCCTGCTTTTCGTTCCCTATAGTTCCTATGCCCGCTTTCCAAGTCTAGTCACGAAACTCAATCTTGACGTTCGCGAAATCAAGCTCCAGCTTCGAATAGTCCACATTAGCCCTCTTGACTTGTGTGGTGTTGACGAAGGGTATGGCGATAAGAGCGATGGTCGATTTTGGCCTGTCATTTTCGAATATCGTCGTCTCGACTGCGCAATCCATCTTCGCGTCAGGGTTTTGCTTGCACATGGCGAGAGTTTGGTCCATCGACGACCAGCATCCGGTGTTGGTGCAGGCGGCCACCTTTCCGGAACTTATCGCATTCTCCTCGCCACAATTGCCCTTTGTCATGCATGGAAATGTCCCCTTGTCACCCCAGCACTTGTCGTTGATCATGGGCTGCTGCACGCAAAATCCTTTAAGATTGAGGTAGAATGCCCACCTCTCGATGCGACACAGGTGTTTAGCCGGGCAGTTCATCTTGTAGTTCGTCGTGTCCGTTACCTGGAGGACGTTTGTCCAAGTCTTCGAGTACGTCCCCGAGAGCTCGACGGAGATCTTACCGTCTGCAAGCTTGGGCGCGCCGATCTTGGCTCCGATGCTCCAGCCCTGCGTGGTGGTCTGGCTTGTCATCTCTGCGGATGTGTACCCTACCTCGGCCGTGTTAGGGGTGTCGTTGGGCACTTCGCCCAGAAACTTGGTGGTGTAGCCAAGCTGGACCCTCGTAATATCTTTCAAGTTTCGACGTTGGTAGAGGTCCGCCATGCAAACCCCAGCCCATTCTTCCCTGGTGCGGCACATGGCTTTCGCTTCCGTTTTCCCTTCCTCAAAAGGCGGGTCGACTGGGTTGAGCGTGAAGTTCTCCAAGTACTTGTAGTTGGCAAGCAGCATTTCTCGACGTTCCGCCAGTCCGTTCGTCACTTTGTCCTCCTGACGTCTTTGAATGCTTGGTAGGGCGCTGCTGTCAACGCTGGCAGCGAGTGCCAAGGTGTAAAGTAGAGCGGCAACATTCATCTTGGCCATCTTGGATAGTGGTGCTATTGATTTGCGAGGTGAATGAGTGAGATGCGAAGTAAATGAGTGAGATGCGAGGTAAATGAGTGTCGGTGCTTGGGAGAGTCTGATTCGCTTTGCGTCTTGAGATTGAGCTTGTTGAATGATCCGACTTGAGGGGGGACAATGGCTCCTATATATATACCCTCCCAAAGCTTTGGGTTCCCTACCATGTATACCGCCTACTTATTACTGTACATACTGATCCATGGCACACGCTGGTCGTTGAGTAATCATGTGCGCATGTAGAGCCGAGTTCTTGGTTTCATCTTTGCCCACAGACCCCATGCATACTGGGCCTTGCACGTATCAACAACCTGGAATAGACTTATAAGATCAGACCAAGTCAATAACTTCTTTCATGCTAGAAATACGAGGACAATATTACTACTAATCAGCATGTTGCGACGTGTGCAGCTTGGTCACGTGGGCATTCCTGGAATACCAAATTAAGGCACAATGCAAGCATGGTTGCTTGCATTGGCGCATCTTCTTGGTCTCTTGGCTTTTTGGACACACCTTTGCATCATGACACTGCTGTCTATCCAGATTCCTTTATCCCGCACCAGCACAGACAGTAAGCAGTTCTGCCGAGTTACTAAGGACTCCTACAATCATATGTTAGTACTATACCTACCTACACATCCTATATATTGCCGCTACACTAAAGCTGAAAAAGAGGTTGTTATAGGCCAGCCGTCCCTAGAAATCTTTCTGTATGAGCTGCATTATACACCAAGCTCGATTTATGCGTCAAGATATCTACAACAAGCGTGAGGAAATCTAACAAGAAGATCGTACAAGGCTATTATCTAATAATGGCTTATATAGATGTCGGATAAAACTGCCTCATGCACCTGTATGAAGTAGATTGTGCATTTTTCATACGTCTGAAGTGGTGGCTGCGATATATGGAACGATCTATCTGAAATCTTTTCATTTATGACCTCTGTCACCAGTGTTAATGCAATATCCGTGTCAATGCATCTCATGACATAGGTGACGGGGAGAACGCCATGACTCACGCCAATGCTAGTTGTCAAGTGGATACAGCAAGCCTTTCCTAATGATTGCTTTGCGAGAAGAATAGTCCTGTAGTACCATGATGCAAAAGCCGAGACCTTGTTCGGGGGCGAGACCCTCCGCAAAAATAGTATTCCTAGCGGAGAGTTTTGTTTCAGGCTGTAAAACGCACCGGGACTCTACGCAAACCCATAGTATTCGTCTGCCACAGCCTTGGGGCTGAGCTTATAAGCAAAAATGTCTAGTATACTCCGCCTTCTGGATCGGCATGGTTCCATGGGGGGTGTCATGGCTGAGAAAATGGATGTCACTAGGGGAGATTCTGGCTTCTTGGCAAGCCATGCGCTGTGTCAAATGATACGGATTCTATAATGTTTACTTTTTGTCGTCTGTGGCTAACGGCAAGGTTTCAGGGGCGCACCCGAAGAAGTTTCGCTAAAAGTTGTGGCGGTCAATTGTTCCTTGCTAACTAATGCAAACTTGCAATTGATTGGTCTTTTGTACAGACTTTTGTTCCAGACAATATGATGAACTACTAGGCGTAATAAAGGCAAGCAAGCAAGCAATATAATAAACCTAACGGTGCAATAATTTGCCGTAACCACAGGATCGGTAGTCAAATTGAGCGCAACGGAGAATCTCTCGTGACGCTGTCGATTCCCATTGTTTTAGAACGCCTATATATTGAGTCCGCTCCGAGAATTTTTAGCCTTTTGTATAATGCCTCGCTCCGACTCTCCGAATGTTGGCCCGTTTCATAACAAAAGGTTCCAGAGGGCCGTCTACAGGTTCTCAGGTTAGGTTTTCCGTCTGAAAATGAGGCTTCCTCGGCGGAATCTGCCCAAGGTCAGCAAGAACGAAGGCAATTACGAAGTAGTTGATGACACTGTAAATGGCAGTTCACGGAGGCAAATGGATAACTGGAATTTGAACACCTATGGTTTCAAAAACAATCGGCGTGATGCGCCGGAAGATCTCCCGCCAGGTCTGGATGAAAGCGGTCCACCAGGTCTGGTAGTTAGTACCGCGGAAGAAGCTGTGGTATCACCAACATCATCAACGTCGACCACATATTCTTCTTCACAATCAACCGTAACTGAAACTTCTCAGACGATGACCACTAGTGCGACCGACGGGGGATTTTCAACCACCACTCTCTTCTCTACGAAGACTACTCCGACCGCAGTTTTAGTGCCAGAGATTACACATTCAAAGCCTTCAGAATCCACCTATCAATTCGTGACCTCCCATGAAGCACCAACTTCAGCAACACTCAATCTTAAATCAAGTGTAACAATGGTAAGGACAACGCCAGAGATGATCGTCTCGCGAACTCCCGGTCTCCAGACGACCAGTAGTATTCCCACTAAGGTCGTCTATTCGAAAGTAGCATCTTCTATCATGAATATGCCCTCATGGATCGATGATTCTAGTACTACAATAGAGGATACATCCAGCGGTGCTCCGACTCCGACCAAAGCAGCTGGTGACGTTAATAACGATGGTATCGAGACGTTTGTCCTCATTTGGTTTGGCGGTCGCGTACCCACGCCTCACGTTCCGAAACAGGGAAGTCGGACAACGGTGTACCACGTAGAGCACTCGCAGGAATGCCCGTAATATTCGCATCATAGGCTCTAACGACTGCTTGTCACCTAGCCAAGCCCCTTTCGGGGCGATGAGCTCTTGCAACGTCCACCCACAAGTGAACCATCTGCTCCGTCGAAATGGATCTTCCCATGGCGTCATTCTCTTCCACCGATCGTAGGCTGCAAGGCTAGAGCCATCAGGCAGGTAGCCGTAACATCGTTTTGCGTCGCGGTATCACCGGAACATGCTGTTGATCGCAGTCTGAAGCTCCATGTTGCTAGATTTGTCGATATAGCAAGTGTCGACCCAGAAGAATTGCAACCCATGTCGTCTCGCTTGGTCAGCACAGAACTCAATCTTGCGGTAGCCGGCTTTGTGCTGCCAATCACCTGGCGGCTTCGCCAGGTCCACGAATAGTACCTCATCTGGTTCCCAGGTGTGGGAAAGGATCGCGTAAAGGGGAATGTCGGAGGAGAGAGGTCCGGGGTTAGTCTGTAGCTGCCTACATCGTCGCGTTGTAGTAGTCGCATAGCAAGGCCCTAGAGTCATTGGATCGGCGCTTTATCATGGGAAAGGTGATGCTTGTGGTCGTAAAGCCATGCTTCCTGGGATAAGGCAGACATCATCACCCTCATCGCAAACACTGATCAGCCAGGCTGGAACTAAGCTGCCAGTGCGGGGTATGAAGAGCTCAGCCCCAACGAAGCCCTGCATCGCGCAGGACAACTGGAGGAAGTCTGCCCGGTCGTTTTCTCTATGGCCATCCATGACCCGCCATGCGAGCACGGTCACGTGAGTAAGTGGTTATGATGAGTACAACAATCTTGGCCACCCAGTTCTGCTTCCAAAATGTCGTTCATGAAGCTATTCACAAATTTAAAGTGTTGCACTCTAGATTTGATCCGGGGGCTAGTGTGGATCCAATTTTACTTTGAGCTAGGGAATAATTCACCTGATGGAATAGAGACGCGACTGGTCTGCACCCCAATGAGAATGAAAAGTACCGAGCTAGTGGGGTCGCACTGTCATGTGGGACTGCGGACTCAGCATCATCTCTATGTACTTCTAGCTACTAAATTGTACTTCTGGCGCAGCGGCACTTGGATTCAGCGCTTTGTGGACCCTTGCAAATTAAATCCGATTTTGGATGTCAGCAAATTTGGAAGTGCCATGACGTACCGGAAGTATCTCCTCTGTCATTTTTTTTTTTTTTTTTTTTTGAAAGTGAGAACCGCACCGGAAGAACGAAGTGCACAACACAATAAACGTCCGCCGTATACTACCGTTGTAATATCTAGTGAATGACTAAAGAAGATAGAGCAGCTTTCGTCGCTCGTAATAAAGCCGGAACTGGCTACACGTAACGCCTTGTACCTCCAGTAGCAAGTTTGCAACATGTATTTGACGTGCGGGGTCAAAGCGAGTCGTCGCGGGGCTATGAGAATAACTTTTCGGAACTTCGTTGGTACCTCTTTATTCATTTAGTGCTCAAAGCAACAGGGTAAATCCCCACCGGCTCCAACTGTTTCTGCCCCAAGTACAGCTAAGTATAAATAAAGTAGATGCTAGTCGACGTGCTTACCCAATCTGTTGCGGGTGCCTTTGACACCCCGCTACGATGACAAGGTCGTCCGAATTTGTCGTCTATGATGCATTATTGGTATTGATGAATACCACTGGGACGACGGAGTAGGTGGGACAGGCCCATCAAGACGTAAATGCAGCATCGGCACACACACGAGACTTTTCGCTCTGCAAAGTAACCCATCGAATGGTTTTGTCTCCTAAAGAATCGAATATTCTCAGCTGCCAACTATCCATGCGTCTGATCCCGTCAGACTTTCGGGCGGATGGAGGTGATTCATGGCGTTTGGAAGAGACTGGATCAAGCTCTGGGCCTGGTATAGGCGCTTTAACAAACTGTCTGTTGTCTCAAGAGTTTCTCTTGGTTCGAATCGGCAGCGAAGTTGCCGTGGTCATGAGCCTGCCCGGGAACTTTCCTCACATTTCCCGATCGACGATCAAATCGATCGACCGAATGCCGGATCGATATCGAATCGATTATGAGCGAAAGCTAATTGATCGATATCGATCGAGCGACGATGTTGATCCATATGATCGATTTCGAAGCTTGGGTCAATGTGGCAAGGAATAAGAGCAAACACAAAAAAGACAAGAAGGGGGAAAATGGCAATTTGAAAAAAAAAAAGACAAATAGAAAGGAGGGAGTAGGTTAATTGAAGCGTCAAGCGACGCAATTTTGGACAGCAACAAGGCATGACCTTAATGATCCTCCACATCCTCGTCCCTCCCAGGATACATAATGTCCTGCGTAATGACAGCCTTGATATTGAAGAACAGTACAAAGAAGTACATGCAACCCAACATTATACTAAGGGCGGTACCGAACCATAAAACTCCATCATTATTTAGTTCTTTGCCAATTGATATTGTTGCCAGAATGAAACCAGTGTTGGGGAAGACCATAGCCCACCACCCAAGATGAAAGTAGTTGGGAACCGCTTGGACAACGGCCACAACAGCAATACCAAACCACCAAAGACTGACAGACCAGAGAAAAATAGCACTGATCAAAGCCATGGTACGAATAGTGGTTAGGTCAACCGGCATGCCAACCTTGTCCGTACTCGCAACAGACGGAATGCCCTTGGCCATGCCGATGAGCGCCAAGGCCGTGAATGCCGGCGGCCCCACACACATGAACAATCCCGGCCGATGCTCCCGATTTGGCAATCCAGCCTGCATCAGACGACCGACCATGTGGGCGTACATTATGATGGCGACGGCAAAGCCGAGACCTTGACATGAAAGACCGACGACGATGATGGGGACAGCTGCCACCGCGGGTTGTGTTTCGGCGATGACGGACGCAATCGTGCCAGACAACATGATGGGGAAGATGGGCAGAATCCAGGTCGGCATCATGGCTTGCAATCCGAAGCTGTGGGCGGCAAACACAAAACTGTACTGACCGATGGCGAGCAGAAGAGTTATTATCACGTAGCCCCAGAATGCGCCCTGAACAGCCCAGACAAGTCCAACGTCGTTTTGGGGTATGGCGTAGCGGTCTGAGCTCGTGATGAGATTGCCTGTGGCAAGAAAGAAGGTCGGTACAAAGAACCCTTCTCGGGAATGCTTGAGAGACGCTGACATATCCCCCGAGTGTATGAGAAACCGGGCAACCAGCATTGCTGACACTATGGCAAAAATGAAGATGTTGATGACGTAGATCGTCATGCCTATAGACCTCAAGCCTGGAAATTGGTGAGGCTGAACAAATATGAGAAGGGAGAGGCCACCTGTGCTCACGGGAAAGTTGTACCATGCCCAAGTAAAATGGTGTAATCGTTGTTTGAATCCAAGTTTGGGACGATCAGGGTCGTAGATGTTTATGCCCCCATGGGGGTCGTGACCGTTGCCGTGACTGAGACCGTGACCATGTTTCTCCTTCTCATGTTGGGCCTCGAGAGTAGGTGTTGACGCCTCGCTGTTAAAGTCGCCGCCTTTCGTGTTGAGCGCAGCTGGATAGTTCCGGTCGATATCGGTCTTCAAAGGCGGAATATTGCTGAATGATTCCATAGTATTACGCCTGGTCCATTTGCCTGCGTCGGACCAGCTCTTTGTTCTTGACTTGTCATATATCGACGGCATGTTTGCGAATGAGAGAAGCAAGCGGGGTGGAGTTGAATGGGCGCCGCCAAGTTGATTTCATCAAAGCTTATGAAGAAAATTTATGACCGCTTGAAGAAAACACAAAGGAGTAGAGAAGAAAAGAAATAGAGAGATAAGGAAAACCGGAAAACCCGTTACGATTGATCGTTGATTTGCAATCGATGAACGTATTCAGCCGAGAGAATATCTTTCGTCTTTTTCTTTCTTTCTTTCCGCACAGCCAGCCGTGGAGAACAGATACGCATAATATTTGTGGAAAAGAGGTCCACCGGAGTGTCCCCATGTGGCCTTGCCTTCTTATAAACGAAGTTGGGAGTGAACACTTGGGCAGGATGTGGAAAAGGAGCAGCCGGCCCGTGTCCCAGCTTCCCAGCACCACCCTGGTTCTATTTGTGTGTCAAGTATAACGCAAGTTGTAACACTACGACCCAACCCAAGGCTTATATACGAACCGGACTTAACATGTCGTGACGGAACACTAGTGGTTATGGGTTTGGCACATCAACAGTAGAAATAGTAGCAACTTCAAACACAACCTGGACCTATCACGGATCACAGCGGAGCGACGTGGCCCCCAATGTGCATCTTTGTTCCGCTGCCCGGCGCCATGAATCGATTGCCGTTCCGCATGGTGGGTCAAAATCTTGCGGCAACAACTTTGTTCACGGACTCTATCTGAGCCTTGCGCGCCAAGAAGGATCGTCTGTTACTTGCTCCACCCCGGAACAAGACAAATTGTGTCTGTACGCGTCAGGACGGTCTGAGTCTTGGGTTGCGTTCTCGTTGGCTCCGGCATACACACTTGCACAGCTGCTGTGTCTCCGACTACGACGATCGAGTGGACCAAGTTCGTGAGATTGACACTCCACGCGCCTTGTTCAAAGAAGTGTACGACGGCCCAGAAGTTAACTATGATTTTGCATAACATGGCTGAGAACTGCCGATGACACCAAGACGCTGCGCGGCCGATGCGCCACCGTCGGTCGCCAAGAAGCCCAAAGCTAGGCAGATTCCTGTACATCAAGCCAGCAGCAATGAAAAATCAGGGATAATGGCCGAGAAAAGGGTTGAGGTGGTTGGCCAAGCCAACCATCAAGGCAAAATGGGAAAAGCAACGTGCTCACTGCGGCTCAGCCAAGCCAAGTCTTTTGATGCTGGGACGACAAATTGGCAAGGGGCAGCCTACGACTAATGTCCCCTGCTTGAACAGCTCTGTTAAAACAAAAGCCCTACTACCCTCAGATAAGCTTTTGCGACGCTCTGAAGTTGCCGTTTGGCTTCTCTTTTTTAAACTGCTTCGTCTCACGTGGTTAGGCGCTTCGATGCCCAAGCGAAGGACTTTTGTTATGTTTTTCACATGTCTATCCGTAAACTCCGGTGCCTGTGTGTGAATGATGAAGTTTTGCCTCAGGTCGGGACTTTTTTCCCTTCTGGAAGACCATCCACGCACGTTTGTCTCTGCCCCCAACGCCAAGGGTGATCCCTGTGTGGCGCATGCACATGCTTCCACAGCCAAATGGCCAAATCCAGCATCCATCTTGACTCCTGAGCTACTGCGGCCGGGAATGACTTGGTCGTGTCCTATGCGATTATGTGTCACGTAAATTCGGTTAAGCTGTTGGGAAAGCAGTCAGTAGTACATCAGGAACAAGGCGGAGCAAAAGTGTCTCGAAACAATACTGTATGTCAGACACTCGTGGTATCACATGAGATCGAGCATGCCTGCGCCGAAGGTGGCTATTGTGTTGAGTGAGAATTATCTGAGGAGCAAGAACTCCATTAAGAGCTGCACGGTTCCCGTGCAGTCCTCTCCAGCAGGCCCGTAAGCGTCATCAGTTGCTGCCACTGTGGCGCCAGGCTCACTAGGAACCAAGCGCATTAAGCTCACCTCTGGGCTTGATACATACTGAAAAGGATTTCATGGGGGCATTTCGTTTGACCATTTTGCTAGCACCTATCATAAAAGACATTTCCAGCTTAAATGGACAAAATCCTGCCTGTTTTCGTTGTTTTCTTACATGAGTTTGCCTCGTTAAAGCCGCCTCTATGTTGTATGAGCTAACGTTATTGATATCTATCATTGTTGGTACAGAGACCTGGAAGTCCTGTTGCAGGCTTGTACCAACTCTCGGTGTGTTTGCTTGTCCCTTGACAGACTGGTTATATACTTAACCACCGTTAAGTATATACTAACATATCACAGTATACAATAGTATACTGCGCGGTAGGCGGGTACCTTCTGGGGGGCAAATAATGCCTCCCACTATATTTCATCCTCCAAGTCAACACTCAGCTACTACTTACTACTCTTTAGAATGCCCTTCAGCAGTAAATCTATTAGATGAAATACAAGATCTATTATATGTATTGATTATAAGAAACATGCTAACTGGCTAATTGCTCCACCACCAACAGATAACTAGGCAATGCCATCTATTCAAACAAGACCCGACACTATCAGACCCCCATTCACAGCCTTCTTCCTCGAAACCTCAACCTCTTCAAGCTCAAGCTTAGACCCCGGAAGGTCCGCCATAATTCGGTCTCTGTGCCATGGGCCAACAAACATGCCCTCCGGGTCAACTTGGTCGCGTATTTTTCTGAAGGCTTCCAAGTTCTCCCCATACATTCCCTCGATATCAGGTCGATAGGTTTCAAAGTTCTTCGCCCAGTGTGGCCGACCACCCATATCCTTCATCAGCCACTCAAACGCCTCGTAGTAGCGGTCTCGGCACGGCGGATCCCTCCAGTACGGACGATATAGCGTCGCATTGAGATAGAGAGTCGGGCCATTGTCGACGGTTGGATCCAAGTAGGGCCGCACGTTCGAGGTGAGTGTAGTGTCACTTACGCGCACTTCTACCGGCGCGTGGACGTACAATCCATCCGCCGAGAAGGGGATATTGTGCGGAACGTAGTCTGGGTCGTCGGGGTTAAGGTGATTCAACCACGAGCTAAGTCTCCGTAGAGCTTCGGGGCCTTTATGCAAGGGAATAGCCCATTCGTTCACAAACTGTGAGTAAAGACAGTTCATCAACAGTGTCTTGCGGCTGGGTTGAATCGCAGTGGTTGTTGAACCGTTGGCGAAACCATACTGCATGCCAAATACAAACCACTCGATCCAGGGAAGAATTCGGGGGACGAATTGTGCGACATACAACAGGTTATGGTAGATGTAGTATCCCAATAATCTATTGTAATAGCTCTCTAGGGGATCTTTCTCTGGCTCGGTAGTCTTGTCTGCTTGCCAGACAACGGCCCGCCTTGTGTATGGGAACCACCATACCCTCACAAAGTCACTTTGTGTCCATAAATCAAGCGGCCATGACTTAAATACCTTGTAGTCAGTGTTAATAGTCTGCCTCCATTTAAGAGTGAAAGCAGGAACGGCTTGAAGTGTAATCTCTGTAATTATGCCCAATGCACCAAGCGAGAGGAGCGCAGCTCGGAATAACTCTAGGTTAGACTCGGATGAGCAGAATTCCGTGGTTCCATTTGCCAATGTGATTTTGAGCGAGTGTATATCTTCGGATATAAGGCCGTGATGTACACTACTACCATGAGTGCCGGTAGAAATGGCACCAGCGATGGATTGTTGATTAATGCTCCCCAGGTTCGGCATTGCAAGGCCATGTTGCTCAAGCTCTTCACATAGCGTATAGAGGCGTATGCCACTCTCCATTGTCACTGTCCCTGTCTCCAAGTTGACCGAGAGGATCTTGTTAAATTGATCAAGGTTGACCATCCAGCTAGACGTGCAAGTAATATTGGATGGCGAGTGGCCACAGCCGGTAGTCACAATGCGCCGACGACATTTATGGGCCAGCGACACGACCTTTTCGATCTCGGCGAGAGTCTCTGGTTGGATATAGAGTTCGGGTATCGAGGAGAAAGTTCTTGCCCATGTTCGATGTAGGTGGTGCTGTTTCGCGCGGAACGGAATACCATCGGCGTTTTCGCCTCGCAGCTCGGCTTGGGCGATGGGATGCATTGCGCTGGCTGGATATTTGTCAGAAATACTATGGCACTGCAGTGTCATGGAGATAGGTGTATTTGTAAGGTAATAATATAATGTATTTCTTGTCTGTTCTCTGATTGTCCAGCATGAAGAGTCAAGGTCCTTTTTATCTTCACTCCCCAACACCAGGTGGTTGCCAGCCTTCTATATTTTGTAGCCGATGATTCTGTGACCGCTGAGAATCCGACACACTTCTTGGCGGCGAGATTGGGAATGTGTTAATTCAAAGCCCGTTAACTGCCGATATGTCGCAAAATGCACGGCCGAATTCAGAGTTATAAACGCCGTGCTTGGACCGTCTCTTCTCTTCCCCTTCCCACCCCACTTTACTAATGTTCTAGAGCTTGCAATAAAGTCTTGGAAATCCCAAACACCATATTTCGATTTGAGCAGTAGTGGGTGGGGCTACCAGTGCATCACAGGGGCCGAACTGCTACCCCTATCAGACTGACAGGGGTACTGTCAACAAAAAGAACGTGCTCTATTGCAGAGCGATTGTTACCACTTATATTCTTGACATATAACTACTCCCACGGAATATAGCACATACTCTAGCTTTCGCATACGGGGATAGCAGGCATTAAAGTAGCTTTTTGGTATCCTGTAGCTGCTAAGCAGAAGGACTATATGCTATTAGTGAGATCTTTATCCTAGAACTTGGGTGAACGAGGAAGGCAGTGCTAGAGGTGAATTGTTTAACAATTGTCACGGGCTACGCCCGGTATCTGAGACCTGGCTCTGCCAGGTCTGTAATTAGGTTATTTCGCTTAG
Organism: Pochonia chlamydosporia 170; assembly: GCF_001653235.2. Taxonomy (NCBI): domain Eukaryota; kingdom Fungi; phylum Ascomycota; class Sordariomycetes; order Hypocreales; family Clavicipitaceae; genus Pochonia; species Pochonia chlamydosporia. The sequence continues at coordinate 1,232,808 of NW_019154043.1, read as the reverse complement.
TCTCAACGACTACTTGACCACGAGCTCGAGGCTCGCCTCGAGCTCTGATCTTTCCTTTCTCCTTAGTTTTAGATAGACAATATGGAGGCACCCTTTTGTTGAATAGACACGGGCCACGCCCGTTACAGCAGTCTTATTAAATGCGGTATAGAAGGCTTAGCGGTCTTTGTATTATGAACCTAGACTATCTCTTCGGCGAGTTGGTTGGCTGTATTGGCCTTTGGAGGGCGCTAACTAGAATAGTCTTAGCTATAGAGGCATTTAATTCTAATGCCTTCTAGGCAGAGAGGGTGGTCATTTTATAGTTTTATACTTTTGTTTTTGGTGCCGCATCTTCCCGTTATTTGTAGCTCGTCTCATTGTTGACTGAGTGGGGACGCCAGGCCAATAGGATAAACCAAAACGGTAGATTATGCCCCACCGCCCAACAGCTCTACCGTCTCATCGACCCCAGATCTCCACCCTAATCCGACCACGGTAGGTGGAGGCCCTGACCCCAAAGATCTGGAACGTCCGGAGTGTCGGGATGAAGGTGCAAATACGCAGCGGGGTTGATTGTCCGGGATGTTCCATGCCTGCCAAGCCATAAAAACCACTAAGGCTCCGAGCAAGTTACGGGCTCCACAAGACCCCTGCCCGGACCTGGTGACATTGGTAGCAGCCCAAATCCAGCCACACTCATACAACGCGTTTCACGAAGCTACTGATGAATCCTAACGCGCCGGCACAACAACGTAACGTGCTGAGCCCGATGGTGGCTAGGCTTGAACTCTCGCCTTCCATGCCGCAACAGCGGCCGGTAGCCCCTAACAACAAGCGAGATTAGCAGCGGCGAGCTCAGGAGCCTAAGAGCTCCTGGAGCTCTCCTTTTCTTGTTCCCTTTTCTCTTTCTTCTTTAGCTTTGGATACTTGTTCATAGTCACCTAGCCAGTTGTAAATATACTCGCTTGGACCGTTACAGTGTAGTAGATTGTACCACACATATCCGATTTCTAATATATTTTATATTAATGCATTCCGTCTCGATTTGAATAGTGATTCCGTGACCTCATGTCTCATTCGGTAATGCAGTTTGTCGTTTTGGACCCCACTTCATGGTCATTAGCGCAACTTCGATAGCATTGGCCACCTTGGGGTACAACTAGAGGCCAGGAAGTTCCGAGCACACCGGCAAGACAAGAAGACGGCCGGTGCGTAAGTGGTCGACTGGCATCATGGAAACGGTAAATGGCGCAGTGGGCCCAAACATGGTAATGGAGCTTATTGTGTCACAACTTGTATCACGAATGTGCAGTTATGGACGACATAGACGTGGATTATGATCCTTGATCTCTTCTATCTAGTGAGGGTTATCTACAACTTCTTATAGTAATCCGAATAGCTTCCCCAGCCATCGTCCTCATATTTCAGGTGGCTGGCCAGCCATTAGGTGGTTGGGCTAGCTCTATTCAAGACTTTGCACCTACAGACGCTATTGAATCCTATTTATCGTGACAACTTGTGTAGTTGCTAGTTGGAGTCTGTTGTTCGTTGGATTTTCTCCGTTCCCAAAAACTAAAGCACCTCGCCAGCCGTTAGCGCCTGCAATTTGCCATTCTGACGGCCGTAGATTATTGGTCGACGCTAACACTCACCAGACCAAATGGGCTTGGTACCTCGATTATTAGTAGGCAGGTTCCTTTTTTTTTTTTTTTTTTTTTTTTTGGCTTAAGCTACGGAGTACCAAGTGTCAAGATCGAAACGCACCAATAATGTTATCACAAGCTAAAATAGTAACAACGTGCAAGAAATAGTGAATTTTAAATTAATGAGCGAAATAAGAACACTTAACGCAATTCACGCATGGCGTTGGGTGTTAGTAACGTCGCTAGGCTCTAGTGCTTTAATGTGATGATGGTGACGTTCAACCAGCCACAGCAAACCACCTTGTGATGTAGCTTCCAACAGTTAGTATCAACTTGGCAGCAGCTTCATGTAAAATTATTTAGTGCGGCAGCGAGTCTAATTCGTGTAAAGCTGCCGTTATGCACATATCCGTCGGCACAAAACAGGGCCATGAGCCAATGGCATCCTCGTACCAAGAAGTACATAATTAATGGTCTGGTGGATGAGTGAAAGAGGCCGAACGAATCAACTTGGCACTAAAACTTTACATTGCCGACACCCACTTGCGACATTGATCTGGGAGAGACCCTTGCCTTGTTCCGTCCGGCTTTCCGAAGTCCCGCGATTGCCGCAACATGTCTTTTAATCACAGAAGCGAAAGTAAGGTCCTCCTTTCCATCGTGGCACGAGCACAAAACAACTCCACTGCCTGCGCTCATCTCGCTTTCTGGTCAGGTGCACCAGACACTTTCCCCGGGCGGCTTGGTGACTAACCCACTTCTTTAATAGCACCAGACCGCTTCTTCGAAAATGACTGAGCCCTCGCACTCGGTATAATCATTTTCGGCTTCATCCGGGACTCACTATGGCGCAACAGCAAAAGCCGCTTTCCCAGGTTCTGCCTCCCCTCATCCTGGGGACGGCTACGTTTAATTACCAATACAACGACGATCCCTCGCGAATGCCGTATATTGATATTGTTCGAAAGGCACTAGAGCATAATATCGCAGCTTTTGATACCTCGCCGTACTACGGGTCGTCCGAAGTTCTGCTCGGTGATGCACTCCGAACCTTGACTCCGCCGCCGTCACGAGATAGTTACTTTCTCATTACAAAGGCTGGCCGAATTGCGGGCAACGAGTTTGATTATTCACCTGCCTGGATTCGATATAGTATTTGTCGTAGTCTTGAGCGCTTGAATACACAATATCTCGACCTTGTCTACACCCATGATGTGGAATTTGTATCTCCAACAGAGGTCTTGGAAGCTGTCCAGGAGCTGCGAAGTTTGCGAGATCAGGGTCTAGTGCGCTATGTGGGAATCAGCGGGTATCCTGTGGAAGTCTTGGCGTCGCTTGCAGATATGATTTTGCAACAGACTGGTGAGCCGCTGGATGCTGTCATGTCCTACTCCCACTTCTGTATTCAAAATAACCAACTAGGACGACTGGATATTCTTGAACGATTCCACAAGGCTGGCGTTGACTGTATTCCTAATGCTAGCATGCTGGGAATGGGCTTGATAACAACAAGAGGAGCTAATAACGGCCCCATGGCGTCCTGGCATCCTGCACCGCCACAACTTCGAGCCGCTTGTAACAGCTTAGCCGAGATCGCGTCTAAGGCAGGAGAGCATCTCGAAGAGGTTGCCATTCGCTGGGCTCTGGAAAATTGGGCCCATGTTGGTAGCCAATTTGGCTCAGTTGCCTATCCGCCAGAACTTCTATTAGAAGCAAGAGTGGACGAAACTGGCTCTCCCGCTCGTATCGGCGTTAGCGTAATGGGGGTATCCAACGTCAACGAGCTCGAAGAGACGTGGGCATTGTGGAAGAGTGTTATTGGACTCAAGAACGAAGCTAATGAACGCGCGGTGGAGAGAAGAGACAGAATTAATCGGCTTATTAAGGATCAAATGTGGCCAAAGTTAGGACTATGGAAAGATTACTCGTGGCAGAGTGGTGGTGAGACGTTCACGAATATGAGGCAGATAAAAGGTGCTATTCCCATCGACACAGTTGCTCAGCGATGGGGTTTGGTACCCAAGAAGTTTTAGAGAACCCCAAGATTTAACGACATTCATACGCAATTTAGCATATAGAAGATGATCTATCTCTTGTGTTTTTCATCGTTGTTGGACCTTAGGGCTAGGAGTATGTGATCACCAAATATCAGTCAGCACAGCCATAAGGATTCCAACCAAGGAATACAAATTGTAACTATACCACTACCCCGGGCTAACTCTCTCACCATAACCTCACATCAACTACCAGCCTTGACTGATTTCTTTCTCTGGAGATCTTGTGAACACAGCTTAGTCAACAATGTCATCGCGCACGGCATTTATGTTGACGTATTCCGCCTTCAGACAGACCAGTGATCCGATTGGATTCTCCAACGACCACCACAAGAAGCTAGCGCAACATTGAACACATCAGCCCTGAGCCGCATCGTATCCGCGTATAATTTTCCGTGTAGACCCACATGCCTACCTCAAACAAGATGTTGTTCAAATCGCTGATCATAGTGGCGGCGCTCCGGGCCAGGACAAAATGTCAACAACATCTCGGCGTACCAAGGTAGCAGTTGACGTACGTCAGTTGGAGTTTTGGTTGCCAGTAGTGCCAAGACATTTTCGTATTTCGTCTTGGATACTTGGACCCTTGAAAAGTCCGTTCCATTAATACATGAAAGGCTAAACGGTGTACATCCCAAAGCCAGCATGCTCTAATAGAACGTATCAATAAGCGTCGAAATTTGCCATTTCGCAAAAGGCTGAATCTGAAAAAAAGAATCCTCAAAAGTCACCTGCTGACAACAAGGTTTACAATGTATATCTACGCTTAGTTGTCCATTTTGCTTCTATCCCTAGCTGGTCTAACTTCAGCAGTTGAGGACTGCTGGCCGGAGGGACCACTTCTTCCTAGTCTATCGTCAAATAAAAAAAGATTCCAACTTTTTTTCATCAACATCCCGGGTATATATCTATGCTCTATGAGCCCTTGGAAAGGCAAACAACAGCCCATTTGCCGTGCCAGCCCCATCGCCTGGCACCAGTGTCACCACCGCCACCCCCGGTAGCCTTCAATTCTTCGTCCTTGCCAGCAGGAAGACCGACAATAACATCTGCCTTGCAGGTTCGCAGAGATAGGACGTTGACGCCAGAACCGGGACCCATAGGGCCGAGGGCAGTGATCCATGGGGTGGTGGCATCCCAGTGGGCCTGTAAAGTCTGGTTAGCGTTTGACACAATGGAGGGCTATAGGTACATGGGAACATACATCACCAGTGAGTTTTCGGTAGTTGAGATCACCCTTGAAAATGGTAAGCTCAGCGCCTTTCATGTCTTCGTGCAGCTCAGGAGCTTCAGCAGGCAGACGCCAGAAACTGCCACCAGCGGTCCAGTAGCGGTTGGGTCGCATAATCAGCTGACCCTCAGCATGCAGGCTAGCCCACTCCTGGAAGACAAAGAGGAGGTCCTCAGTCTCCTTGTCAGACAAGGGAGCAGGAGTCTTGTCTTGCAGCTTCTTATCCTCGGATAGGGTCTCAAAGAACTTCTTAGGGTTGGAAATAGCGTTAAGGAGGAGAGGGAAATCACCAGGAAGGACGTCAGAGACGAACCAGGGGATGGACTTAGGGCGGAGGACAATCTGGGTAGCTAGACCAGATGTAAGGAGGAATCCAGCCAAGACAAGATCAACGTAGAGCTCGAAGCCGGAGTTGTCAAGGACAAAGTCAACACAGCGCTCCTTCTTGCCCTCATCGCGAGCCTTCTTGAGGGTGGCGTAAGCCTCAGGTAGATCGTTGATCAGAATGTTCTTCCCAGCGGCCTTGCGAGCCTCGCTTCCTTGGAGCTTTTGGATATCCTCATAAGTGAGGTTAGTGAGCAAGGACAGGTCGGTGGCATTGCCCCAGAGGCAGATCTCGAACATCTCAGTGAAGAGTAGCTTCTCAGCCTCCTCGTTGTGGGTAGAGTCCTTGTTGGCGCGAAGGTGGGTCACAAACTCCTTGTATCGAGAAGCCAGCTCGACAACAGCATTGCGAGAAGTGCGGAAGGTTTCCATCTTCTGGCGGGCGAAAATGTCATAGTTCTTCCAGTGCTTGGTGAGGCTAAAGAAGGTGCTAATGCGTCTGTTGCAATTAGAATTAGCACCACACCGACTTGATTGCTTTGATTAGGGAACTTCCACATACCTGTACATGTAGCATTCGGAGAAGAGCCAAGGGACGTCTAACCATGTCGGGTTGCCCAATTGCTCAATCTCCTTGTTGTAACGAGCAATCTCCTCGGGGTAGCCATCATCCACGATGGGACTGGAACAATTGTTAGTCCAAGACTATCGCAATACTGTATTTATTCTTTATTCGGGAATAAAACGTACGTGAGCTTGCAGTCGTGCAAAACCTCGTACTTGAGGTTGCCAAGCTGTTCAATAATCTTCTTGCCCTCCGCCTGCTTCTCAGGATGGTCGGTCTGGGCGACGGTGCGGTGGACGTCGTCAACAGCGCCGGTCTGCACAAAATGCAAGAGTTAGCAATGTTCAACGTCATAAATGCCATTTTAGAGGGCAATTTCGCACCAGGATAACCGGCCAGCGGTTTCGCACGGAGTCGTGGGCAAACGACGCAGGGTCGCTAGTAACGGACTTGGCTGCGATTGTTAGTTAGCTGGCGCTTTCCAATGGGCCAGGGGATTAAATTCGTACGGGTCTTGGTATCGTATTCCATCTTGTTCTATTTTTTCAACAAACAAACCAGTGTATGTAAACGTGGAAAAGAGAGAAGTGTTCAAACAGAAGGAGGATTGTGAAACCGAGAAATACCCCTTGATCTAGGTGTGGGGCCTAGAGCAGTCCACTACGACATCATAGACGATGTGTTGATTCATTCAGACGGATCCCTAGCAGACCATCGGGGCAAGGTGAAACAAGTCCTTAAGAGACTAAAAGACGCAGGCCTACAAGTGGACATTAGTAAGTGCGAATTCGAGACAAAGAGCACGAAGTACTTAGGCTTTATCGTGGACGCTAGGGTGGGAATATAAGTTAACCTAGAGAAGGACTACGCAATTAAGCAGTGGGAGAGGCCAAGGATAGCCTAGGAAGTAAGGAGGTTTATAGGGTTTGCAAATTACTATTAATAGTTTATCCCTATGTTCTCTAACATTGCATAACCCCTCATGGCCCTTACTGTAACGGTCCAAGCGAGTATATTGACAACTGGCTAGGTGACTAAAAACAAGTATCCAAAGCTGAAGAAGAAAGAGAAAAGGGAACAAGAAAAGAAGAGCTCCAGGAGCTCTTAAGCTCCTGAGCTCGCCGCTGCTAATCTCGCTTGTTGTTAGGGGCTACCAGCCGCCGTGGCGGCATGGAAGGCGAGGGTGCAAGCCGAGCCACCATCGGGCTCAGCCCGTTACATATATAGGCATTAATGCGATGATGTCTCTTCCAACTAGCCCGGGTCTGAGTGAAGGCCTTATTTGCGGTCCAGAGGCCCATTCCAAGAGTTAACCCTAACATAATGCTTATCATCTTTGACTCTTCAGTATCCGGCGTTGTGGCCTTATACCACGGCGGCACCAGCGTGCCTCTTGTGCTGTTTGACATGAAGATAAGTTAAATTCCTGTTAGGGCGGCTACACAGCCAAGATATCAATAAGGAAAGCAAGCAATGTAGCCATTATTATTACTCTGGAGCGGGGTTAGAGGATACAATTGAAATAAATATTAGATATAAAGGGGGTCTGCAAGTCCGAGCTAGAGAGTGTTGAGTGGTGCTGGTTTTCTTCGATATGTGAACCAGAGTGACATCTGTATCAGTGCGGCTACGGGTCCGTGCAACGTAGTTAAAGGGGCTGGGGCGTGCTAGTCCTAGCTAGAGAGTGATGAATGGTACTGGCTTTCAGCGATATATGAATCAGAGTGACATCTGTCTTAGTATGGCTACAGGTCTGTGCAAACGTGCTAGTCCTAGCTAGATGTAACGGTCCAAGCGAGTATATTGACAACCGGCTAGGTGACTATGAACAAGTATCCAAAGCTAAGGAGAAAAGGAAAAGGAGAGCAAGGAAGAAAGAGCTCGCAGAGCTCTTGTAGGCTTGTGAGCTTGCTACTGCTAATCTCGCTTGCTGCTAGGGGTTACCGGCGACAAGGCTGGAGACAAAGGCGAGAGTGCAAGCCGAGCCACCATCGGGCTCAGCCCGTGACATTTGTAAAGCAAAGAACTGTTCTTAATGGCTATAAGGGACCCTAGGATGAGAAAGTGAAAAAAAAAAAAAAAAAAAAAAAAGGACCTTGAGACTTCGTTCCTCAAGGCATTGTATGTTGCTTTCCCAGCCTAAGACGAGGTTGCTGTTACGCTTGGAGGATCTGGCATCCCGCATCTTGCCCTCACCTTAACAATTCTACTTCCTCCAAATGACAGTATTCCAAGATTTTAGTAGGCAATGCCCATTATGCCACTGTCGAATTTCACTCTTTAATATTGCAGTCATATGATGTCTTCTTTTTCCTAGTGTTTGCTTCTATTTTGCAGACGCTACTCTAACTAGAAGTGCTAACCCCGTCATAGTGCCGAGCCTGCCAATTCCACCAAGTCCCAACCATACAAACCTGCCCAGCCTCATCCTCAAGACCTAGCTACCATATCAGCTCACTTGCGCATGACTACTAATGTTCCAGAATCCGACATGCTCCCAGGACCCCAACGATGGCTTCTCATTCCGTCACACAAATAATGGACTCTGGTCCGTAGGGTAAATCGTCGATATCATCACCGCGGGATGTTCGGATCATATTGCCGGCTTGGCGGACTGTCATGTCACACGACATTGTAATCATATCGTGACGAGATACGAATTTGTTTGGCAACTCTTCAATGGACTGGTTTAGTCCCGTACTGCTAATCTGCAGAATCCTGCTCGGTGACGCAACTTTATCTTCCATTCTGATCTAGCCAGACTTGGAGTTAAATGCTGCGAGAAGATCGATGCCGGTAGCCGTTGAAGATAAACGCAGTCCTTCTAGTGAAGGGATTTCCGCCATCGGGATGCACATGTCTTTGATTGTCTGCGGAGACGTTGCAGCTGCCGCCGCTGCGCCAATTGCACCTCCGGGGTGGTTCTTTGCGAATACAGCTGACACGTTGTGATGCATCTCATTGGCAACAGTAATCGCTAATGCATCTCCGAGTGCTAGCGCAAGAGTTGTGGACGTTGATGGGGCGGACACTCCAAAGGATGCCTTCTCACTTTCGTGAACAGGTGCTGGTAACAGAATGGTACTTGGGCGCCGTCTGATAAATTCGCAAGTGTCACGGTGTGTATGGGAGGTGAGAATAATGGTTGGCAGTGCGTCGTCCAAGTATGGCAGCATCATCATGAGCTCCTGGGTCTTTCCGGAGAATGTGATGAAGAGTAGTATGTCGTGGGCGTTAATTATACCCAGGTCTCCGTGTAACGCCTCGGTTGGATGCAAGAACACGGCCTGTATAGCTAGACTTTGTAACGTGGCGACTAGTTTCTTACCAATATAGCCTGATTTTCCCACACCAATAACGATGAGCTTTCCACTTGTAAGAGCTTGACGGGTGATGACCTCGACAGCTTCATTGAATCCTTCACGAGCCGTTGCATCGGTTTCATATAACTTTGTAAGAGCGGCCAAAGCAAATGCTTCTGTGCCCAGAACGTGAATGCCGCGCCAAAGACGACCTTCCTTGGCGGGGGATTCCTGAGAGCATTGTTGATGGCTGTGTTGTTGGTCGGCTTTCTGTGTATGGTCTTGTTTTTGCTGCTCTTGCTGTTGCTCTTCTAAACTGAATAGATCCATTGGATCCACAAAGATCCGATCTGATGACGAGGCGCATGGTGTTGGCGGACGTGGTGGTGGAAGTGGTTGGCTTTGTCTTGCTCCAACCCTAATCACAGCACTTGTCTGGATAGGCCAGCGTTCTGCTTGGCGGTTCTCAGCCATTGTGAACCAAGATATCGTTTATTATTATTGGGTTCTCCTGCGTTACTTTTTTTTCTCTCTGAGTGCCAGGGAGGGATTTAAAGCGAGTATCAAGAAAGCTTAGAATGGAGCGGGAGCAATTGGCTTCATTCGGATACTGTTGCGCTGTGCCGATGTGGCGCTTATAAATTGCGAATCTCGGTCTTCCTTGGAGCAACGAGGCGGCCACAATGAGAATGGCACGAGATTTATAGAGAGGATGTAACAATTCAATGTGCAACAGGTTATGGAAGAATAATAAAAGAACTTAGACCACCATGCTTTGCGCCTTGAATCATTATATGCTTTTGATAGCTAGGCAGCAAGTGTATTACGTTTTGGAAAAAATGTGTTGGAGAACGAGGCCCGCAGGGCCCAACTATCTGCTATGACCCAAATCTCTCGGAGGCTCGAAATGAACGGTAGCGTCGCTCGGACGGGTTTGGATATGGCTGAAGGGAAGGCATGCGCAGATTCTGTTCGCTCGGCCATGAATGTTGCACTCGGTTCAGGCGAAGACAAATCTCAGAGTCATTGAAAGATCTAGAAGCCACTGAACTACCCCTTAACGACAATGACAATGGTACCTGCGTTTGAAATATATGATGATAGTTGCTGGATGATGACAACTGCCATGTCATGCATATTCTGGCTTACCCAATCTTGGTAATCGATGTTAATTTTGAAACCAGCTAAAATCAGTGACATTTGATGACCACGGGAGAGCCGTAATCTAGCATGGGCAACGCCGAGTGAATGGGCCATTTTAACTACCTAGATTATCAATAGCGTCAGTGAACAGATTAGGCTCGAGCTTGGATATGCTGGGACTTAGGGGTTTCACGCCATCGGACGCGGATCTGCCGTGCTCGTCAGGGCTGAGCATTAGAAACACAAAAGACACGGGCCAAGGTGGCGGAGCAAAAGCACAAAGTTGAAGAGAGCCAGCTGGAATAGACATGCCAAATCGTCGGTGAAGGAGAAGACAGAAGACAGAGCAGACTTGCACCAAAAGCTCATTGTCACGATGATTGAAGACAATAGTGATCAAGGTGTCAGTCCGACAAAAGGATCAGCTTGACAAACAATACACTGTCACACGTGACGAGCAGGAAGGTGCAAAACCCGTGCTTTCCCAGCTTTTGCAGAGGCGCCAGACTGATTGTTGTTTGAAGAAATTTATGTAAAACGCGCACATTGTCATTCTTAGATTGCATTTCCGGACACAACAGCACCGTGCCTTGTAGAGGCGAACGGACGCGTTTGGTTTGTTTGTGGATTGCTCGGGGGGCGACCACGTTTTGCTTAGTGGGCGACCTGCCCCCACAACTACATACATTCAGTCATTCTATATACATCTCCAGTGCATATAATTACCACGTTCGCGAGAGGCAAGCCCTCGCTTCCCAATAAAATAAGAGACCAAAATTCTAGCTCTCCCTGCGGGGCTTATATTTAATTGCCAATCTGGCAGTGTAGACACTGTCCTGCCGGACTTAGTTGAAATCTATCTGTAGCCAGGTCTCTTATCGGTGGCAGGAATATGGAGAGACTAAATGTAGTAATTAGTGGGGGAAGTTCGCCCACTGGGCAAAAGATGGTCGCCCCGGAGCAATCCACGTTTGTTTCAGCTGGTTCTGGCATGTCACTGGTCGACAACTCGATCCTGTCCCTGGGCACCACGTTCAGCTTTGGCCAATCAGAGGTGGCAACCATCGAATCGGCTGAATGATGAAGAGTCCGCACACCTGGCTTCCACCACACCACACTCAACCTTACAACGCCGATCCGCATCCGCCAGGGGGAGGAAAACAAGCAAGCAAACAAGAATACCTCTACCTTCTCGCAAGCTGAGGGTATGGATAATGACCACCGACGATGCATACAAATCTCCATCAATAACTGTTGGTCAAAACTTGATGAGTATTACACCCTACTTGGCCAATCCCCGCCTTACCCAGCTGCTGTCATTCTTCACCCGCGCTGGAATGTGTCTTGGCTTGAGGCGAATTGGACCAGCCGCGAGCAACTGGTATGGCTGCGAGACGCCAAGAAGAGCGTTCGGGAATATTTCGAACAACATTATGCAGCCAATGAGCCATCTAATCGAGTGAAAACCGTGTTTGGAAAAGCGATGCGGCAAGCCGAGCCCAGTCAATTCGACCAGTGGATGCAGAGCCAGGATCGGCACATGACGGAGGAAGGCGATGAACTTGCAGCTTATATGAGGCAAGGCCCGATTCGGCGAGAGAACTTGAATCCTATTCTGTGGTGGAAGGACCACCAAGAAAAATATCCACGCTTGAGCAAGTTTGCCCTCGACATATTGGCGATTCCTGCCATGTCTGCCGATCCTGAGCGGACTTTCAGTGTGACAAAATGAACAGTAAGCTCGCAAAGACATAGCCTAAGCCCCGAGATGATGGAGGAAATACAGTGCCTGCGGAATTGGCTGGGCCATCAGGCGATCACGGTGGGCGAAGTCGTCAGTTTTGGCGGGGAAGGCATTGTTCTGGATGAAGAGGAGGCATGGTAGACTTGGTAGTACTGTAAAACTCTAACAACAGCTTAATGCTGACTAACATATCAAGTATATCGAGTCGAATCAATTTAATCAAGTTCATGGACGATTTTATTTCAAGTAATCAAGTTTGACCCCCCAAACTTGACTTACTTGAATTGAAATCAGCGCTGATGAAAGTTAGCACCAACTTTGAAGTCGCTCATAATTCTGCAAGAAAACGCGTCCATGCAACTGTCCTCTAACCCCCACCCCAACAATCACCTTCCTCCACTTCATAGGCAGCCTGCATAGCATCATCCATAATGCTGCTCTGAGTTCGAGACAGTGGGCAATTACCCTCGGTCGCACTCCGGGATGCGGGCAAGGGGGGCGACTCGGGTGAGGTGGTGGCAGTATCACTGTGTCTACAACGATAATATAGGAGCACCAAGCCTACGGCCATGACTGTAAGGCCTTCTATGACTTAGCATGTGCACTGCAAAAAGGCTAGGACCAACTCACCCCCTCCAGAAATGACCAAGATGTCTTGGAGACTAAAATCGGCGGATGCGTCACATGATCGAGGACTGGGAACCGTCCCGCGTTTTTCAATCGCCGCTAACTCAGTGAGCAAAGAAAATAGAGCTAGTGCGTTTTCCATAGCAATTTGTTCCATAACATATCATTAAACGGACTCCAAAAATCGCGGCAGCACAATTTGCATGTACGTATCTAGGTTGTGAAAAGAAGCAAGTTGACTTCATTATATGATAGGCTAGGGCTCCGAGGGTACATATATTCATGAGTTCTTTCAGGGGCGGAAGCGCAGGTGTGTCCTACTCACGGAAAGACCGTAGTCCGGTTTTGATGGTTTCGACTTGCAACTAATGCAGCATTAAGAGTCAATGCACATCTGCTGTTTCGGTCATGCTAGGAACTCCAGCGATCTAAGACGCCATCGGTGCCGCTGATCTATGGGACGGAGCGATGGTTGCACTTCTCACTGGTTTCTAAGTGATTTTATTGTCTATGTGGTAGGTTTCATCAGCTGTCCTAGTTCAGTACTACTAGACTAGTAGTTTATAACTCTAATGCCTTGCCACGCTGGCGAATCTCTCTCGACCAAGTCACCAGCTTGAAGTGAGGATACTGTGACGGGACAAGAGCACGAACAAAGTCTAGTGCAACTTGGATAACGTGATTGTCTACAAGGAGAAAAAGGAGTTTCTTAAGGAACGCTCTTACTTAAGCTAACCGCGTGATAAAGTAGGGCTTCACTTGGTCGTTCCCTCACAGATACGGAACCCAGTTTAGCTGCAGTAACAAGGTTTTGAATATGTAGCTCATGTCGGATGACTTTGCCACCTTGCTAGAGCTCTAAGTAAATACGAACGGATCTGTGAGTGTAACAATACCTGAAACAGCCCTTTTATCGCTTATCCTACTCTTCTGGCCTCCCCGTTGCTCCTATGCTCAAGTTCATGATACTCTATTAGCTACTTCTAGCCATGTTGTCCGACAGACTCTGTCACGACCATGCCAGCCAAATGCAAATTCAAAACAGGAGGATGTCACTCGCTCAATCTAGGCTGCGGGGCTACGAACAACAAACTAAGGGTCATAGTAGCAATGCCGAATCTAGCATAACTCATGGGCCCCATTTTATCTAGCGTTATGCTGCATTTACAATTGTTCTGTCGCGGATATCGCACGGACTAAACTATGAAAAATTACAAAGACCAAAGAAGACATGGGGCACTAGTAAAAAGTGCACGGGCTAGAATGGGTGAAAATGTCCGGCATTCCGCTCGCGGAGACGAAAACAGAATCTCTGGTATCAAATTAACAACCTTGCCCTCCCCTTGCATAGGAAGTATTCTATACGTATGGCATACAACCAAAAAATGACGTCATATATTTTTACATTGAGTCAATTGTCGAGGCTCGCTGTCTTATGATTTGATTATCATTATCCTCTGTAGCCTCCTCTGAATCCTCTGAATCCTCTGAATCCCCGTCCTTATTCCCTTTGTATGGATAGAAAGCCTGATTAAACACCTAGAACTAGCTGTTCACATCACGAGATGCGCCTTTTCTCGCTTCCGCGCTTGCGCGGATACTAAATAGATTTTATTTCTTTTCCTCTTAAATACAGGGGAAAGTCAAGCCCTCTGCAGTGGGGTACAACACGCAACGTATCCAAAATCTGTGTTACAATGCAACCCCAGCCCAAGACCCCCATCACCATTCACACCTTATCTAGAAAAGGCACTAATGGGGGGTTTCAGACTCACCTGTTTTCGTCATCCATCGGACGTTCATTAGATCTTAACAGTGTGAAATTGCACATAGGGAAGCCCCTGCCACTAGCTCTATAGGTCCTAAAACAAACTTATCCCTGCTTCTTGTTGAGCTGCTCTCAAACATACTTGTTTGAAGATTCGTGTAGGTTATCTAATAGTTTGAAACTATTAGTAAGAACCACTGTTTAGGCTTTCTATGTCTGTATTTATTAACTTGTAACCCTATTCGGGGATGCATATACCAGCCAAGACGTATTGGTCTAATCGTCGGCACAAAACACCACCGGTTGAAGAATAAGCCCCCCATCGCCTGAACGTGGACCGGGTCTAATTGACAAGGCTATGTGATTGGTACGAATGGCATCAGCATCCTTGTTTTTTTGTGTCGCGACATCCATTTATCTTTCTGTAATCCAACCCTTCACCTGGTTTCACAATACTGCCCCTGTCTGCGCATGCTGGTCTACATGAGCACTAGATGGCAAGTTTGGACTGCCAAGAGGGTTTTGCTGGGAAGAGCCCTGGAATAGATGAGATGGTAGAAGGATAATGTAGCTATCGTTTTTTATCTCTTATTCGATTAATAAGAACTTTAGGGTTGTTACTGTCAACAAGTATTGTATTCCTGCTTCAAGGCAACATTGCACAAAGCCTCGAAGAAACACCGCTAACTCTTTTCTGCTCTTGCTCTTTTTTTCGGTTTTTGTTAGCAAAAGTTGCTATGTACAGGCAGGGGAAAAACACTTGTGGTTATTTAGAAAGATAACCTTACAGTTGAGCTCATTAGTTTGGACGGTACACCGGGGCGGCTACGCAGAATGGGACCTAAGTCGCGAGTTTGATTCAGCCAAGCATCCAAGCAGTGCATCCAAAACAGCATATTAGAAATAAAAAGGAGCAATCTTCTCCGAACGTATTAGTAGAAACGAGCTTCCGAATACACGGATCGTTTTATCTTCGCTTGAAGTTGGAGGCATCGCCTCCCCTTGAATGTCACTGCCTGGAGACGATTGAAGAGTCTGTACCCATTATGCCCGAAAAACGGTCAATCGGAGTGGAGTTTCCTCTTGTTGAGCTCGGCGTTGGACTAGAGATCCTGTACAATCTGTTTCACGGTCGTCGCAGTGATGTGACGAAAATCATAGCGATGGCGCCTGTCCATGGAACGCCGTGAATTATCTCTCAAGATCCGTCAACTCCCCACGTATATATTTGAAGAGCTCATGACAAGTTGACAATATTCTGTGCAGCTTTGATCCCATTATTCTCGCCGCTCAGTCAGTTTCTTTTGCTATTTATGCCGTGTCCTGGTGACATAAGCCACTCTCTCCTCTTCGTAAAATACGCTTTAGACGTCAGGCACGGTTTATAATTCACTCAACATGCGCTTCACATCCTCACTTCTTGTCGTTTCTTATCTCTTTACCCTAGGCAACTGCCATTCAGTAATTCTCAATGCGCAGGGTATTTCCAATTCTCCAGCAAGCGTTGGCTTTCAAGGTATTAATGGAATCATCACCCATGGAAAACAAATCACTAATTTAGTTGTTAGTTGACCCTGCTATCGCTCGTAATTGCATAAACATCAATCCTTGTCAACAAGACGCAACTATTATTCGAGACGCAGAAATCAAGGCCAATCTTGTAAATAAGTGCGGCCGCACGCAATTGAAGGGAAACATTGATGTTGGGGAAAACACCGAAAATGCCATCGCGGCCAAGGCGGTTACTCAAGTGAAGAAGGGGAGTGATATCACCGTTACTCTTCACCAGGTTAATGCCGACGGTGCTGGCCCGTACATTTGCGATGTTGACGAGACCGGCAATTCTGGCACTTTCACAGTAAGTACTACACATGGCATACATTGAACCCCGGCGGAACTGGACTGACATCATTTGAAGAATCTCACCGTGGCGAACAATGTCCCTGGATCCAATGGTCTCTCACAAACCAGGGCAACAGCGTTCAACATCACGGTCAAAATGCCGGATCAGTTAAAGTGCACAGGAGGTAGGCGTTTCGCGATCTCTCATACCCAACATGATATCTAATAGCTTCAAAGGTTCCACCGGCAATGTATGTGTTGTTCGTTGTCGCAACACATCCGTGGCTGGTCCATTCGGCGGTTGCTTCCCCGTGGAGCAAGTTGACACCGAGAAAACCATCAACTCCCCCGCCAGTATCAAAACGAAAGTGTCATTGGTCGAAATGGCCAATGAGGTAGAGGCGAACCAGGCCGCTTTTAAAGATGCGGTGAGAGCCAACGAACGAGCTGGTTCCGATGTGTCCAAGCAAAACCTGGCAATTGTAAATGCCCTCCTTAACGAGACAGTAGTTACCAAGTCTTTTGCTGAAGAGACTCCAACCGTGGTTGTTGGCGGCGGCGAAGCTCCTGCTGTCACATCTATTCAACCAGCCAAAGGGCGGAATGGCAATTGCAATAACAATAGGAACAAGAACAGTAATAGCAATGGCAATGGCAATGGCAACGGCAACAGGAATGGAAACGGTACCAGAAGAAATAACGAAACCCAAAACGCATAGACTCTCGGATCTCATGAGGGAAAGAAGCCTTCTGTTGTTAAATACCACAGTAGTATGGATTGGAGAGGGTTGCCACAGGTTGGCATCTCTCCAACAAGTGCGCGTGCATATAGGCTCACACAAGTAGATACTGATAACATTGAGTCTACGTTATAAAACATTCGTTAGTCAATACGATTACATTCTTAGTTTTCCGCCAATAATTTCTGTAAACCATCTCTCGTAGTCTGGGACGCCGACAGCAGGGTCTAATCGCTTTTGCTGATTTAACCAGTCAGTATAGGGAGTACGCTCCCTAAAGAGCAGCTTTACAGGAGCACAACCAATAGTTGAGTGCTTCTGGGTGTTCATTGCCAGCGTAACTTCCATAATTCCATTGGCCCATTCAGGAGACCCGTTATCCATTTTCCAAGGTCTGAGCTTCGCTTCTACCACTCCATTGGCTTGTTCAACCAAACCTTGGGTTTGAGATGATCTTGGTGCTCCGTTAATAATCTGAATCCCATACTTGCGCAGCAAGATCAATAATGCTCCTTTGAATTCTTTGCCATTGTCGGTTTGAACAATCTTAGGAGGTAAGAAGGCGGCGATAAATCGAGTAAAGGCTTCTGCAATAGGCTCTGCGTGCTTGGTTTTCAATGGATACAGCTGGGTATATTTGGAAAATTGATCCTTGATGTGTAGTATCCACTTGCATTGACATGATGGTTCATGGCGCATATCAATTAGATCAGCTTGAACACATTCCCAAGCCCGAGTCGTAACAATGGGAACCAGCGGAGCCTTCGTCGCAGCTGGTCGATTAAGTGCACAGTTCTTGCAATGTTTGATAATAAATTCAACATCTGCAAGCGTTATGCCATAAAACTTTTGCTGCACTGCTTCGCAAGTCTTGTTCTTCCCAGCATGAAGTAGTTGTAAATGTTGGTTGGCAATTGTATCAAAAGCTTCATTCTCAGGTACCACATATCGTGGTTCTAGGTGCTTGGAATCTGGCTTGCGCTGTAGCCGATTGTTGATGAGTTCAAATTCAGAGAAAGCCCTGTGCTTAAGTCGAGACTCAGCTGGGTTCCGCGGTTTTCGGTCGGGATTATCAAGTAAGATGTGCCATTTGGTGTATTCAATGCGCTCTCTATTAGTGTAAGTCGGGCTCTCAATGTAAGCTTTAAATGCGCTGCAAACATCATTTGGAAATGGATTAAGAGCAATTGGTGGTTCCATGTGACTTTTGGATGGGATATAGGAAGTTGGTACTCATAATATCAGTCGGTCAGAAAGATAATCTGGGCACACACCGCTAGTTCACATTCGCGACTGGCTCGGTCCAGTCAGGGATGTGGATATTCGTCACTGGCCTAGGCCATTCGCGAATTGGATGTATTCGTGACTGGCCCGGAACACATATGTATGTTTAGTCGATCGCTGCATAGCAGCCTGCGGGCCGCTGGGTCAGTCTATGAATAAGGAAGGAAGGAGGAAGAGGGAGGGCCAGGGGTACGCATTTACTATGATTGGCTGCATCATATCGTAGTATTGCATGTCCTGCTGCTTTCGTGGGCGAATATAAGACGCGAGGCAAGGATATCGATGCTATTAATATCTCTGCGTTAACAAGCTCCGGGGATTATTAATATGCAGGTATGGAGAAAGTAGAGGATAAACTCACTACATAACAATAGGGAACAGAGCCTCTATTGTATATATAAACCAATCAAAATCATTGGCTAACCCTTGCCGAGGCTTCGCTATGTTGACTGATGTTATTATAATACGCCAAATACCGATGATCGCCATCGTGGCGAGGCGGATCTCGGTGCTGCGCATAAGGTAGCGGTATAGCCTGCCCCCTCTTAATGGAGATAATATCGTTGTCCGGAGTACCGCGCGGTAATTCTTTATTAAGAACACTGCGCTCATACACTCTACGATTGTGATAGTTAAGTAGTAGCCTAAGAGCAGTCGGTTTTGTATGGCCACAGAAAAAGGCGGCGAGCCGTCGACAGATCCCACTATAGACACGCTCTGTATGACCTTAATGACCAAGATGACGAGCATTAGCACCCAAAAAATCACCCGGAAGAGTATGCGCTCGCGGCCACAGAGGATACTCCCCAGGATCAAATAGTTATAAAAAGGGAGTCCGGCTTTTTGAACCTATAGAAGTAGGCGATTATGCCATTATGTCAGTCGGATGCGACATAGCCGGAAGGGCTTCTGACGGACAGACGGAGTGTGAGAGTTTCTGGCCTGCATTACGTTCGATGCTGCTTCCATGTGCTTAGGGAGAGGTAAAAGGAATATTACATGGAGACAGATGGATTGAAAACGGCGGAAAATGGAAAAACGTGCGGGTCTCTTCCTCTGCGCCGCAATGTCGCACTTGCGGTAAACAGCAACAGGATCAATCAATAAGGGGGCAAATAATGAATCAGAGAAGAGGGAGGCGTTTGCCTGTGGCCCGTGCCTTGGGAAAATATACCCTAGACCGGAACAGTGAATCCCTAGGCGAGGCAATTCCGTGAATCTCGTCCTAATATCACTCACCAGCCAAGCGATATTCCCAAAGATGGCAGCGACTTCCTGGTTGAGGGTTGCATACTTTGCGTCAAAGATATAGTATCCCATAGCATTAGCGAGACAAACCGCAGTGGAGTTGACTATTGGCACTAGGACAAGAACCGAAAACTCGCCTGTAATGCCAGAGACCATAAAACCAAGGAGGACGTTATTGAGCCCAATGGTACTTAGGGTGCTATATGGTGTATTAAAGAAGCGCGGTATTGCGGTGCTTGAAATTGATGACATGCTGTTTAAATTAAGTGATTCTAAATAACACTTTGTTTCGATAGCACGGACGCTGCCTTTTATTGAGCTTGGACCATCGGCGTTGCCAAAGTATTAGAACGTTATTGTTAGCTTGCGGTAGAGGGATGCTCCGAGATGAAACTCTATGCTGGCAACGGGCATCACCGGTCTCGACCACAAGCCATCCATCCAGGGTCCACCGCAAAACCCTTACTTCAGACTTGTGTATTATGATATGCTAAAGTGCTATCACATTGTGCTAAGGTGCTAAAGTGATATATATCACAACGAATATATATCACATTTCTTTTTTATGATACCACAATAGCTAAAGTGATATAGGTCTGTTAGATTGGCGGGCATATGCGACCAAAGCGGCGCAAATTCATACTGTGGCCTGTGGCTGTACAGACAGAGGTCGGACAATTTGGCTGAGGTGGCGAGGAAGGTGACAGATGGTAAAACAGTCAAAGACATTACCTAGCTGGCAGCTACCGCAGTATACGCTGCACTCCTTACCCTCTTTATAACACCTACACCTCTTTGTGTTGCACAATCCCTTGCACTGGCATGAAATTCCCGCCCGTGCGCTTGTAGAAGCTTCCCTAGCTGCCAGTCCAAGTGAAACTTCCTTTGCAGATTCAGGAATAAAAATATCCGACCAGAGAGCTCTATCAACAACTCCTGATCCCTTGGTGGTATAATCATTACCGTTGTCGGGTATATCTTCTGGTCCTTCGTGCCCTTCTTCGAGAAATGCCTGTGCGGCAATATGCTCCGTGCTTATGGCGCAGATCCAGCCCCACGGTGTAGTCTGCACGGGCGAAATTTCACTTAGGACTGTTAGCTTTCCCCTTCTTCGCATGTCTCGAGGTCGCCTTTAAAGTGTTTCCGTCCCCTTCTCCCAAAATCGTGTGTCAGGTTCCAGAGGTAAAATCATTCTTGTCCCTCGAAGTGCTGGGTTCCAAGGCGTTGGCGACTCGGCTGCTCGGTTGGCGCTGAACATATGAAGTCCATTTTGACCAGAGGAAATACATGGGTGATTATGTGAGTTATATCGCATGCGGTTTCACTCGCTACGTGCCAATCATCCATTGTCAGAAACGCTCAGCACTTATGACATATAATCTTTAAAGCTGCAAGCCACATACAGCAGATTCCGAGTCGAAAGCGCGGTGTCTTCAACTGAGACAGGAGGAAGAGCTAGGCGTATGCTAACCGCCGACATATGCTAACCTGTAGTTGCCTCCACACCAACAGTTGCAGCAGCTTCTAATGTGTGAACGGAGCGTAAATCTCTGCCAGGTATACCTTTTTGGCAGGGGGATCAAGCAACCTTGGTTTCAGAATCGGGCTTGTCAATCACCTTTCGACGAGTCGTGGTCCCTCCATGACATGCCAGTGGCGCTGAAACATTTCCCCAAGGTCGGTGTCACTGTGTGCTATATGTCTATTGTCTCGTCATAAATATCCACTTACATTAAGTTATATATTGCATATATTAAGCCATACAGGCAAGCAAAAGGGAATTGCAGCTCCTTTCGAAACAGCTAATAGCAGTGGTTCTATTTCTTTTGACAGGACATACCAGTTGAGATTAGTCTGGGTTACCGTATCCTGGTTTTAGGAGGCCCCAAATTGGCCGGTCTATTGGTGGAAGGCATAATTCGGCAACTAAGACAATATACCATACTTACTGTTTGATGCATAATTTACACCTGTGCTCTGCGCCACCAGATGTGCTTGCGATACCTATGCTTTGATTGTGTCTATGGTATGAAGGAGCGTCTCAACACCGGCTAAGGCTTCCGTTTTCCTAATGTATGTTAGGGTACATTTGATTAGCAGTCTGACCAGCCCAGCAGGGACTGGTTCTTCGTTGTTCTGGGTGATGCAGTGAAGTGTTTCCTGAAGGTGTTTGCTGAGATACGTGGCATGCTCGTGTGGTTCATTTGGCCATCCCGCTTCTTCGGGCCACAGAGTCGCCATGTTGGCTGTGTCGCAACGGGTAATGCCTCAGAGCCACGGCTTTCCGGTAAGCCTCTAAAACGCGTAAAAGCGACGTGTTTTCCGTGGTTTCTTTCAAAAATTTCGTTCTCGCTGTTGGTCGTTTTCTTTTTTCTTCGCCCATGGTTTTTTTTTTTTTTTTTTCCCAATTCCTTGACAGCTAGGAGGCATACTCTCCTGCGATTGAGTTCGCGGAGAAAGTGATATTCTTGGTGGCTAGTGGCCATCCGGTGGACCATGGTTTGGCCAGTCGGAGGCTCGGAGGTATAGTCTTCTTTGCGATTGAGTTGGCGGAGAAAGTGACATTCCGACTGGTGGCTAATGTGACCATCCGGTGGAGTTACGGTAGCTGCCAGCTAGGTAATTTCTTTGGCTGTTTTACCATCTGTCACCTTCCTCGCCACCTCAGCCAAATTGTGCGACCTGTCATCTGAATGAGCATTACCCTGTGTTTGACTTACCCCACTGAACTCAGGTACTCCACCAGCAATGTTCACAAATACAGTCATACGAGGAAAGGTGCGTCTCCCACTAAAATTGAATTCCTGAGAACAGTTACACAGAGGCTCTCCAATGGTAAGGGCCGCGAGTCCCCGGAAGTCAGTAAGTTTATTGCCAAGCTATTGACTATCCAAAGGTGCCTCGTATCCCCCCCCCCAAAAAAAAAAAAATAGCAGAATTCAACCATCGCAAAATCATCCTATCTGGGTTGGGCAAAATCCTCATGGTAAGCGTGCTTCCTCGTCGAAGTTATCAACCAACCGCCTACTTGTTCTTGATGAACCTGCAGCGTGTCGCTACCTTGCATCTCCAGCTATGGATGGAGACGTATGCTAGCCAGCTTACTGTGCCTGATCTTGAAGACCATCTCATTATGACCATCGGTGACCATCATATACAACGATTCAGCGCCGGGGGGGGGGGGGAGGCTCTGGTGGCGGCCAAGGCGTGCGGGGCGATCTACAAACGCCTGCCACTACAGCCTTACATCCGCCGGAATCAGTACGGAGCATAGCCCCATAGTGGCACATTTGCAGCCTCGTCAGACCATGGAACATTGGAATCTTATGTACGTGGCACGCGCTGGTGGCTGTCAGCACGTAGTCTAGGTTCCCGGTGGGTGAACAGAAAAAGGCCAGCAGACGTACACCATTCAAAGCTTCAGGTAGCTAGACATGGTTTCATGGATCTTGTAACGCTTTTTGTTCCCTGTCTAAATTTATATAAAACCATGTGTACCGGGCTTCAATTAACGCTGCAAATTTTACAACACCTAATACAACATTACCGTCGTGATGCTATTCTGCACTTGATGCAACTAGCGTAGTGCCATTAGGTTTGTTGACTTCAGAGTTTGACTCCAGTTAAACTTGAGCAGGCATTATGCACTTACCTTCCTCGTCAAGAAATCACGAGTTTCGAGTTAGAGTCTCCAAACGGCGACGTGAGTACCGTCCCGTGCCTCTTGGACATCAACTGTCAACGGGCGCAAGTAACAAAAGGGTACAGGAATCAATTACAACAGCACTCGTGGAAGTGCGGCAGTTCCCTTTTGTTTGGCTTAGTTCAATTCGGTGATATCTACTATTGTTTTTTTTTTTTTTTTTTTTTTTTTTTTTTTTTTGTAAAGAAACATGATGCTAACATCCGTTGAGCGCTTCAGCGCCTCGACCCGTGTGTAATCTAACATCGGCTCAGCTTGAGCGAAAACGAGCCCAAGATCGCCTCGCTCAGCGGGCCACGCGCGAAAGGACTCGCGAACACATACGGCGACTTGAACAAGCTGTATACGAGCTTCGAGTTAGAACGGCTGCCGAGTCGAACGGCGTTGATCCAAATTCTCTGCAAGAACTTCACCTTCGAAACCAAGCTCTCAGAGAAGAATTGGCACGACTACGAGGTCTTGCTGCGGCTGAACGAGGAGTTTCGTCTGTCCATCAACCTGGCGACCCAGAGATGAACCCGGCGCCGCCATCCCCGTTCACTCAGCTGTCCGACACCGAGATGCAGTCGCAGTCGCCGTCACAAGCACGAGACACTTACCAGTGCTGTGTAGGAGACTCTGCCCTCTTCTTTCAACATTCACCAGATTCCCATGAGCCCAATGCCCAAGCAGCACACGCCAACCACATGACAGCAGCAGAACAACAGCCTGAATGGCTAGCTCTAAGTCTATGGAATAGCAGCGTAATGCGTTTCAATCTGTCTGGGAGCAGCAGGCCTTCACAAATAGCTCAGCAGCACGCGCTGTCGTGCCCTCAGAGTTTTGGCTGTACTTGTACAAAGGACTAACACGGTGCGAAACACCGACATCCAACGGACAATACGTCAGCCAAATTCCCAAGGGATCAGTGTGGTAAATAGTATGACAATAAAACAATATATCGCAATACATACCATATAATATGCATTTTCTGATATCGTGGCAATACAATATGCGGTTTCCTATATTGTGACAATATGATATCAGTCGGCTCATATTGGCAATATATTGTTTATATTGGTTGGTAAGTATGGTTTGCGTAAAACGCACTTATCTTCCGACAGTCATGTCAACGAACATATGTAATAGTGTGTATTTACCATCTTGTGGCCATAGATAAAACATAATAGACAATCAAAAACGATGCCGGGTAGGACGCCTGATCCGTGCCTGCCAGCTACGAATCTGCGATGTTAATTACGCCACCAAATGAAAGGCGCCGCCACAAACCCCTGAGTGTTACCTTTGTTGAACATGATACAACATCACGTGCAACGTCCAGCCTGCGCCTTCCATAAATAGCCTACGTTGGCGGCATCTCTTCCGCTGTGACGTTCAACAGGTTATGAGCCCTCGTCAATTCCACTGACATAACCGTTGATGTGCAGTCATAACGACCTGACACTTTAACTAGTTTATCAGGCTGGCACAGCGTCTATTCATCAATCTTTCTCTTTACGCGATCATAGTGCCCATGGCCTGACGACAATTCAAAGCTTCGATCAAAAGGATGGGCACAACATAGAGAGACACCTAATCTCTGACCGAAAAATACCGACAACCTCGGCACAAAGACCATGGATATCATATTCCAGATTCCAAACTCGAAACTGAGACTTCCGCAAAAGCTCTGGCCAACAACCAACTTCCGCTTTGACTGAACAGCGTATTGGTCCTTGATTGAAGCCATGTAGCTACCTGACGGTCCTGCTGCCGCTATTTGGAATCTTGTAACACTACTGATACGGCCTAATGTTTGACGGCTTCAGCCTCTGTCTGACAGCTGCTGGCATCATCGACCTTGACACGGGATCCCCTGAAGATGGGTTATTTTAAACGCCCCCAGCCAGATTCAATGTTGGGATAAGACTATGTTACTATCATCCTTTCTATTAACACCCACGAATTATGTCAAGCAACACTAATTACGAAATCTCGATGCCAACTACGGACAAGCTCCGTGGCATGGCCAATTGGCCTGAATGGTCAACCAAGGTCCAGCTTGCGCTAGTGTCAATGGGTCTTTGGGGCCATGTTAAAGGAGAGGTGATACGGCCAGCAGATGATGCAGCTGATTGGGTCAAGAGCGATTCTAAGGCTATATTTTTCATGATCAACAACATGACGGAGATAACGCAGCAGAAACTAAAACAATCCGGCTGGGATGTAGACATCGCAACATCCGAAACCACTTGGAATCTGTTGAAGTCCTCTGTTACAAAGATTACGGATGAATCCCTTGCTGATCTCTTAATGAAATTCCCACACTATAAGCGCAGGGATTTCACGACGTTCAACGCATATATTGCAAAAACACTGTGGGCTTGGGATACGATTGTCAAAGCTGGGGGCTTAGACGATAAGTTCTTAGTCATGACCTTGATGAATGGTATCAAAGACACCTATCCGGAATGGTATACCAACTGGAAGCACGATTGTGACAGAGGCAAGTTTCCAACCAAGCAGGACTTCCTACAGTTTCTGTCCGCTAAGGCGGATGACGAAGAAGCTGCTGGAGCCCCTATCAACTTGTCTATGCAAACACCCAATCAGCTACCACGATTGCCGGAAGGGACCAAAGGGTCGGACCAGTGTCACATCCATGTTAACATGGCTCACACAAATGATAACTGCTGGTCGCGACACCCAGAAAAACGACCCTCTTGGCATAAAGGCAAACGAAAAGGCAAAAATTCTGGCCGAGTCGGTAATCCAGATATCATCCAGCCGATGAACCTTGCAATTCTGGCGACCGCCTTATCATCAGATGCCGTAGTATTGGATTCCGGAGCTGCGGAACACTGCTTCAATGACCTTAAGTGGTTTACACACATTGACTTCCACGATGAAGACAGTCGCTATGTTGGGCATAATAACGTCCCCTATGGTCGTCAAGGAATTGGAATAGTGCAGATTACGGCGAATGGGAAAACACTTATCCTGCACAACGTTGGATACTGTGCGGTTGGTGCCGCAAATATAATCGCGACGAGCATCTTGGAAAGGAGCTATGGTCTGGTTGTTAATGGTCAAACTAAGGAACTGGTTTTTGCAAGTTCAGGGCATAAGTTATGCTCATATGCATGGAAATCAGGAATAGCTGTTCTTGACATTGGACCACAATCCAAGTCACAATGCAACTTTTCTGTTCTTCCCAATCGAGCTACAACTAAGAATGTTGATTACGGCCTAATGCACCACCGGCTAATGCATGCTGGTGTAGAGAGAACTAAACGAGCTTGCAAAGCAGCTGGGATCCAATTGAATGAGTCATCTATTAAGGAATTTCACTGCGAGGCATGTTATCTTGGCAAGGCGGATGCTATTATTAGCCGGGCCAAGTTCGAGCCAACGGCATTTCTTAGTCATGTCTACTGGGATCTGCTACAACACACACCAATTGGATACGGAGGCTACCGTTGGTCTCTTCACGGCATAGACGGATATACTGGCTTCCAATGGATCATGTTTTTAACCAGGAAGAAACACGCGCTGCCGAAACTAAAGGAATGGAAGGGGAAGGTAGAGAAGATGAGTGGCGGGCATCAAGTTCAAGTCTTTGTCTTTGACAACGGCGGCGAGTTCAAATCAGATAAGGCCGCTGAATGGGGCACCAAGGAAGAGGTCAATATCAAGTATACAACACCTTATGCCCATGAACAGAACGGCAGAGCCGAAAAAGCTGGTAAAGACATTGCGGCTGGAGCTCGCACAACACTTATTCAGCTACAACTACCCCAAGAACTCTGGCCTCTCTTCATGGAGACCAGTGTGTACATTCACAATCTCCTACCGGTACGGCGGTACAACTGGCAAAGTCCGATCCAACGGATGTTCAAAATCATCAACCTGCCATATGAGCCAAATCTCCAGCACATCCACACATGGGGTTGTAAAGCCTACGTCACAATCCCCAAGGAAATTCAAGTCAAGAGCCAGAAAATGGCCAACAAAGCCAAGATTGGCAATCTTGTTGGCATGGAAGGTCTGCATGGCCACGTATACAAAATATGGCTTCCGGATGAGCAACGCGTCGTCCGGGCCCGTGATGTGCGCTTCCATGAGGAACCCAACAATAAAACACGCACTGAAACGACGATCGAATACGAAGCTAAACTCGTCGAGCCAGACCTTGAAGGCTCCGGAAAGATCATCTACACAGAAGTGCGGAATGGGCTAGGCACAGACCTAGGCAGAAAACAAATAGAGGAACATCATCTGGGTCCGTCTGGCACAATAACACCAGAAACACATTCAGCAGACCGGGGTTCACTGTCCCCAGATATTAGGCTGGGAACACCTCTCGAATCGCCACACAGTATGCTGTCAGATATTGATGTGGTTGAACAAATCGATGACAGCGGTGCTAGCCAAAGCCAGCATGAGCAGCTTCATCAAGACACAGGGCCAATAAGACAGGCACCTGCAGACGTGGATAAGAACCCACGATCAGAAACACCGCGGAACAACTTGCAAGAACGAACACCACCCTATACGCCGGCCCAACAATATAGGGGAGACCAAACACAGATTCGGAACCAGCTTGCCCAAGAAGAACAGGAGGACCTGCTACAGGAACAGCCCATACCACCTGCACGGGCAATGCATGGCACAGTTTCCGAAGAACAGGATGTTGAAGATCCAGCATCGGAACAGCCGATGGGCCAGGGGTTAGTGTCTGATCAACACAACCATCCCAACCATTCTTCACATCGTAGCCTGCGTAATCAACCACGACGGGACTACTCAGACAATGGCGTTACAATTGCTGCAGAAAGAGCAGCCAAGTACATCAATCTAATATATCGAGAAGAAGACATCATACAGAAACAGCCAAAACTCCGGCTAATACCGATGTGGTCGATCATAAAGATCAGGGAACATCTTAACCAACCACGAGTACCAAAAAACTGGTTTGATGCCCGTATGCGAAATGACTATAAGTCAAAGTGGCTGCCAGCAATGGAAAGACAGTTCCGGAGCCTCGCTGAGATGGACGTCTGGACCCTTGTTGAACTGCCACCGGGCAAACTTGCGCTTGACGGCCGATGGGTGTATGATGAGAAATATCCAAAGGATGCCGATCCCTACGCACGAGCCAGATGGGTCGTACGAGGTGATCAAATCAAAGACTCATACGCCTTAGAAGATCTCTATGCAGCAGTAGCACATATGACATCAGTGCGACTCTTCTGTACAGTCGTTGCTCTCTTGGACTTGGCCTGGGCCCAATATGATGCAGTGACTGCGTTCCTAAATGCAAAGGCACGACAAGAAGTATACATGAAACAACCACAAGGCTTTGGTGATGGATCCGGACGAGTGTGTCTGCTGAAACGAGCACTCTATGGACTTCCAACAGCACCACTGTGGTGGTTTGATACAGCCCGCGCATATTTGAAAGAGCTAGGATTTGCGCCACTGGCATCAGAGCTCTGTCTCTTCCGACGAGACGATGGAGTCCACATTCTTCTATACGTTGACGACATGATCATTGCGGCGCCCACTAAACAGATGGTCAAGGACACAGCTGAGTCGATTGCCTTGCGATTCAAAATCAAGGAAATCGGCGAGGTGACAGAGTTCCTAGGTCTTGAAATCAAGAGAGACCGATCACAGCGCCGCATCTGGATCAGCCAAGAGAAATTCATCGATAAGATTGTAGAGAAATTCTTCCCTGACCAACAGCTTAACAAGGCACAGAGCCCCTGGCCTTCGAAGACCGAGATCCCGGCTAACTGGAAAGAACTGGATGTCGCGATGCCATCCACAGACTGGCTTGAACGTACTGGCAGTCTGAACTTTCTATCCATGGGGACGAGACCTGATATCACATATACCGTACAACGGCTGTGTGAAGCTAATCAGGGCCCAACCGAGATACACGTCCAAGTACTGAAACATCTCTTCAGATATATATCAACAACCAAATCGTATGGCATTTGCCTCGGTGGTAGTTACAGAATCACAGATCTCAAGCTCCGTGTATATGCGGATGCATCCTTTGCAACGGACCCAATGACCCGCTTCTCAACAGCAGGCCATATTGTCTTCGTTGCTGAGGGACCAATCCATTGGAAGTCGGCCAAGCAGACGCTCGTGACGACTAGCACAACCGAGGCTGAATTCATCAACCTCACACCAGCGGGAATGAGCATATTGTGGATATCGCAATTCCTCGCTGACCTGAAAATGCCGCAACCGAAGCCATTAGTCCTATTTACAGACAGTCAGAACGCCAGGTTGGCAGTATTAAATAAGAACAACACGGCTCGTACGCGTCATATTGATATCCGGTACAAGTGGATCATCAATCGTACCAATGATGGGTTCTTTCAACTTCATCAAGTCGGTACAGACGAGATGACAGCCGATGGATTGACAAAGGCACTTACGCCAGTTAAACATGCCCAATTTATCAGGCAACTCAACCTGGGCAAAGCCCAAGTCACTCGCTGAGTTTCTCCTTTGTATTAGTTGCTAGGAAATATCATAGATAGCTTCAGTTAGTTAGGTGTATTGTCAGGCTTGGCTGAGGGGCGGTGTTGAACATGATACAACATCACGTGCAACGTCCAGCCTGCGCCTTCCATAAATAGCCTACGTTGGCGGCATCTCTTCCGCTGTGACGTTCAACAACCTTAACTATGTGCCTAACCAACTGGCTCTTTGAGGACTTTGAGCTCTTCTTTTCTCTAATGCGATCAATTTGCTGTTCTCATGCACGATTCTGGCGAAAATATGCCTGGTGCATCCTGCGACAATGCCTCAACAGCGCCTGCATTTTGTTCAAACACTGCAACGGAAACGTTCAACACCATCCGATGACCTTTTGGCGCGTTCCAGCCAACAACCATTGGACACAGACGAGAGCTACGCCTCTCAATGCCAGCCTTCGCCACCTCGCACGGGCTCTGTAGCCTCTTGCGCCAAGCCAAGAACATCATGGATCTTCTCTCACATGCCAGACGAGGATATCGAAACGAGATATTACAATCAACGGACCAGGAAAGAAGAATGGCGCCGCAAGTATTGTGAGAAGACATATTCTTGTTCCGGTGGAACTGCGGCTCCAACTAAGCACCTAACGGATCCTCCTCCGGACGGTCATGGCCTCCCAAAGGGCGCCCCACGATCGGCCAAAGTAAGAACCATACGAACCATTCTCGAACAAGCTCGTCTTACGGCCGAGGAAAATGTCCGAAAACGCCGTCGACTCAACAATCATTACGGAGACTCGGTCGACCCGGACCAGCTTGAAGTGTTGTACGTACGGTTTATTGCCGCCTGTTCTCTTCCATTTCGGCTTGTGGAATGCGCAGAATTCCGTGCACTACTATCCTACGTTAATGCCGATATTGATACTTGGCTTCCAGACACACACCAAACTATCAAGAAATGGATTATGCGCCAGTATGAAGATCAGAAGGAGAAGGTCAAGCAGCGCATTCAGTCGGCAAAGTCGAGGATTCATATCAGCTGCGATCTCTGGACCTCTCCCAACTCCCTGGCAATCTTGGGCGTAGTTGCTCACTATGTAACGGAAGACGGCAAGCTGGAACACCATACTTTGGCCCTAAAGGACATCGACGGTGAGCATGATGGTTCTCATCTCGCTGCGGCAATTATGGAAGTGGTTGAAGATTGGGGCTTTGCTTCTAAGTTGGGCTATTTCGTCATGGATAATGCAACCAATAACGACACAATGATGAAGTCGCTTTCTCTTGGTCGGTACACTCACAATTCACAATTTCTTTCGAACGCCGCTAACATGTATACATGATGTATAGCCCTTCTACGTCAATTTGACATACAGTATGATCCCAAATCTCACCGACTCCGCTGCCAAGGTCATATTATCAACCTAGCCGCCAAATCCTTCCTCTTCGTTACCGATAACGAGACGCTCGAACACGAAGATTCCAGTCTGCACAATGTGACACTGAAACAGATTGAGGCGTGGCGGCGGAAAGGCCCACTTGGTAAGCTTCACAACTTTGCCGTTTACATTCAGCGAAGTGTTCAGCGCAGCCAGAAGTTTATGGCTATTAGCCATAACCGCAGGCTTGCGCGAGACAACGACACAAGATGGAATTCGTGGTATACCATGCTGCGAGCGGCCTTGAATCTTAGAGAAGCAATTGATGGCTATTTCAACAAATGGGTAGAAGCAGATTGCGCTGGAGACAGGCTTTCTGCAGAGGACTGGACCATCCTCGAGAAGATCGAATCTTTTTTAGAGAAGCTCAAAATGACGACCAAGGCTCTGGAGTCATCGTTTGCAACTCTCGACCATGTTCTGCTGGCTATGGACTTTGTGTTGGCACAATTCGAAGCAGGAAAAGAGGCATATACTGACGATCCGATCATGGCACCAATGTATAACTCGGGCTGGGCGAAATTGGATAAGTACTATCGCCTTACTGACGAATCGCCTGCCTATGTCGCAGCTATAGTTCTTCATCCCTCGCATAAATGGCATTATATACACGAGAACTGGAAGAGGGAATGGATTGAGTCATCGGAGAAGTTGATTGAGGCGCTGTGGGGTGAATACAAACCCGTGGAATCACTTCCTCTCGCCGAGGCACCATCCACGACTACGAACGAGTTCTTGAAATGGCGAAACAAGCATCTACAACCGGCACCTATCAGGGACGAGTATGAGCATTATTGTAGGTCTGAGCGGGTGTATGGGTTTACCAGTGCCCTTACATGGTGGGTAGAGGAGACGCAGCAAAAGACCTACCCTAACTTGAGCAAAATGGCCGTGGACATACTGTCAATTCCTGCAATGGCTGCCGAGCCTGAAAGGCTCTTCTCTGGGGCAAAGATAACCATTACAGATCGTCGAAATCGCATGGGGAGTGATGTAGTTGAAGCATTAGAGTGTTTGAAGTCATGGTTTGGGATATCAGAGTTTCAAAGCACTATGTTGTAGTTAGTTACGACAGTTGAATTATATCCTTAATGGTCACGTGCAATATACGGGATATACTGTCATATTGCCAATATGTTGGATTCTTGGCAATACAATACAATATGGACCAATGGCATATTGCGTAATACAATATGCGCCGCTTGACAATACAATAATATTGCGAGGGGGTCCATATTGCCAATATACGTATTGTTTATATTATTTACCACACTGATGCCCAGCACATCGAGAGCGGCCGGCCACCCATACTAGCTTATCGGAAGGCACCAACCGGAGGGGTTGCTGAATATGTAAGCGACTATGTTTGTATATGCATTGAAACTATCTAATTGCGTTTAGCAAGCGTTGCTCGATTGAGCAACCTAAGCCCAGCAAGATGATTTTGAGGACGGTGAGCCGACAGAGGAGCCTCTGGTCGAGCTTGGTTTTGAAGACGAAGAAGGGAATGACATCGAAGGAACAAGTGATGATGGCTGGGATGCGGTCGATGACGACATATATGATGGAGCGTTGGAGTAGTTAATCCTTCTGTTTTCTATGTTGAGACGCAAATGTCGCCGGGGTTTTGGTGCCTCTGAAGCGCGTAGAGTGAGCATGCTGAAGTTCTTTAACTGGCATGCTGCCGGTTGAGTCTACTTGAGCTCCACCAGCGGACTCATGGATGCCAGCTGACGATAAGCCCACCTAATGAGGTTAGTCTTTAATTTTGCCGAGTTGGCTTGGCTTCTTACAAACTCCATGGCATTTTTGGTCTCGTCTTTATTTTCGCCCTCCTGCCCTGCCTCTTGCTCTGTGTCATTTTTGTCTCTGATTCCGTTATCGATACTGTTCGACACCAAATTGGAGAGCGAATGTTCCATCTCACCTAGTTCTTCCATATCTAACTTATTGCACGTTAATCCTGGCGAAGAGGTATTAGTATCTGGATCGTATTGCTCAGTCTTAACATGAATCTCTTGTTTAATTTCCTCTCTTTTGGTCTTGTTCCCCCTTTCGATGTCCTTCTCCTGCTTGATCCGCTTCTTGTGGACAAGGGACGGAGTCTTGTCCTCCTCTTTGATCCTCCGTTTCCTGTTCTCCTTGGGGGGAGTCGAGTATTTATCTGGCCTCAGCGGCGTGATTGGCTCCTGCCTGTTAATCACCTGTGTGGATGTCAAGACAACGAGAACCTTTAACTGCCCAGCTTGATTGCTTGAAAAATGCCCCGAAGAAAGCATACTGGAAGGTGTAATGTACTTGTCGGTGTTAGAAACGGTGACGATCTTCTTGCCGGAGAAGGCTGATGCGAAAGAAAGATTCCAAAGTCTTTTGTTGGAGGCATTAATACTACTTGGAAGTGGACGTAGGTGCTCGAACAGCGTCTTGGTAAACGATGGCCAGGTAAGTAAATCTACCGAGTTGAACTTGATCACGGTGTCTTTTAGAGGCAATACCGTCTTGGGAACCTCGACCACGAGGCCATTAAAGTACCTGGCCTCTAAACTCACAAGCAGAAGACTGATGTGTACCCACTGATAGCCTGTGCGCTGCCTCGTAGGCTTTCTGGTGCTGGCTTTGGAGTTCTGTATGGCTTGGCTGGCCGCTGATGCGACTGCTCCGAACGGTGGTTGCCTTGGGGCATGTAATCGGGCTTGTGTATCGGCTCCGTTGAGGACCGACACAGTGTTCGGAAGTAGTTGGGCGTGCCCAACATTGGCAGATGACGACGACTTTGTCCTGTCGCGCAGAAGCTGACTTGCAGGACTGACTGGCCGTGGCGGGGAGTCTTCGAGCTTAACCACCTCATTATGGGGACTAGGACGTGCAGGAGTTCTAGATCTGGCTTGACTCTGAGAGGAAAAGGGGTTCGCTAATCCGCATTGTCCGCAATAATTCTCGCCAGAATATATGGTGGTGAAGAGGTCATGGTGTTTCTTGCCCGCTTGTACACAGTAGATGTGCTCAGCCGGAAGACTATGAGAAGTCATTACAGTCGAAGAATTTTGGAAATGCAGAGAAGATGACGAGAGGAGGAAGTATTAATGGCGACAAGATTTTAATTTTTGCAGGCCATAGCAATACTCCTTGTGCTTCGCCTGATTCGCCAAGCGCTTATTGAGCCGGAGTACCATGCGCTAGTCCGCTGCTGGCCCGACGCGGGACCACTGCGAAACCTCACCCTAGCCCCTTAAATGTTGCTCGTTTAGAATTCTGACATAGGCAGGATGTTGCTGTCGTCCAATAACGAGCACATGAACACATCAGTGAATGACTACACACAATTTCCAATAGATCCGAACAACTTCTTAAGGATTTTGACCTATGACCGGGAATTAATTGGTGGTGCGAGATTCTGTGTCCATGTTATCACCCATGATACCAAGTCTTGTGCAACGGATACTCCAGTAGTACTTTGAGATCGCTTTACCAAATTCATAAGTCATCCGATAGACTCACTAAAACAATGGCAGAGCCCGAGTTCCTCTAGCTCTCTAAAGATGTTTGGAATTTGTCTATTGGGTAATAGCAGCTGTCTACCGAGCTGCTGTGATGCAAAAGCTGAGTCTTGTCTACCATCCCGGGTAGGTCTTGTAGACAAACTTGTGATCTGGCCATAAAAAAAGTACCGCGCGGACCCGCTGCTAGTTCGCGGTGACTTCTTTCTCACAGATGCGATGTACTCATTGTGGGGAGATGTGGAGCGCTGGCCTCTTGGTACCCCTGCAACAAACCTGACATGGGGCTTTTGCAACAGTGCACTCTATCGGCCTCCGTACCAGCGGCGATTCCGAAGAGCGCACCAGTTATGAGAGCCACGGTGCATTTCCCACCGCAACGTCACCAATCCAAGCCCGGTACGGACTACACCCGACGCCAGTCGCATGATTCAAGCGGCTGCATCAGGAGACGCCAGCCCCTTCGCGACGGCCACAAGTGTTACCAAGCTATCGACAGCTCATGATACTGCAATAAAAAGAGGCAGGCAAAGGAAGTGTAAGACCCCAAGATGCTCGAGGGGCAAGGCAGCCCAGTGAACGCCTCTGTGGTAAGGCTGGCCTGGCTTGACTCACGGGCTTGACTCACGGTACACCCTCGCCCCAGACCGCTCTTGCGAGTGACAGGGCCCGAGTAGCGGTGGCGTTAGGACTTAGAACTTAGAAGCGGGGCATTGCGTTGACAGATCTGCCGTTAAGGAGGGCTGACAGCTCCCAACACAGGCCTGAGGCTTGTTATATATATTATTTACATGGCGGCAGTGGGATTGTGTACATAAAACGCCTCACATAGTGGAGACAGTGCGTGGTGGTCACTCGTATACCCATTAAATCTACTACCAAGAAGATATATATCTTTATATGAATCGTCTGCCTGGCAAGTTGGCAACGGTGCAAGATGAAGCCCGCTTTCAGACCAAATCATCTTTGAGTATTGCTCGTGCTTCTTCGTGGAGTCTAATCCGGGGATATTATATCGGCCAGTCAGATAGTTACAATTCGGATAAGTTTCTATCAGGAAGGTATAAAAGAGTTAACAACACCCGCTCCTATAGCCGTTCGATAAACTCCGCATCTCTTCTATCGAATCCGATTACTATTCGGAACCTGTTTGTTTAAATACCATGGCACCAAGTACGACTACTGATACACTGTCCTACTTCGAGGCAAGCCTTGGAATTCATACTACTATTGGGCTCTTTAACGTTCTTGTCGGCCTTATGGTTGCTGGCATTACGGGCGGGTTTACGGCTCTCCTCCTAGTGCCTATTATCGCCTCCGCTGCGTTTGCCCCAGCCCAGGGTTTAAATTATATTATTAAGTATACCGACTACCCGGTTGTCAATAAGGCAGTCGCTGACGTGTTCGCCAATCTCGGGTGGACAGTAAGTGCGATCGCTTCTATTCCTATCTCTCCCGCTCTACCTCTGTCTCTATCCTAATTCTAGTTAGCTTACTTTAATAGATTCACGAAGCTGGACTAGCTTTTTATGGCTACCTAGTTCTAGCCCCTATTCTATATGGTGGCAAGCGTACAATCTTTTTAACGCTTTTCTGGACGCTCATGCTCGTTACTATAGCTATCCGCATTGTGGTTAATATAGTTGAGCCGCTCTTTATCCTTGGCCATATCGCCCCGGCCCTATATAACATCGTTATCGCCTGTGACGCTAGGATCTCCTTTACGGCTATTGCATTAGCTGAATGCGTGACCTCTATATTCTTACTTAAGACGTTCCGCTCGACCTACGAATCTTTACTTTCCGCGCTAAGGAGCGGCAAACTATACCACTACCTTATGTGTAGTACACAGATCCGCCTCACTATGCTCGCACTTATTAGCATCTGTCGCGCTATAACCGCCTCGCTTCCCGGAAAGTGGTCTACATATAATTGGGGGGTGGCTCAGCAGCTTGATAAAATGGTAT
This sequence comes from Pochonia chlamydosporia 170, assembly GCF_001653235.2. Taxonomy (NCBI): domain Eukaryota; kingdom Fungi; phylum Ascomycota; class Sordariomycetes; order Hypocreales; family Clavicipitaceae; genus Pochonia; species Pochonia chlamydosporia. The sequence goes on along the minus strand of NW_019154043.1, from coordinate 1,196,226 downwards.
ATGCGTTATCAGTTCTATTTCCGATAGTTATGTTGTAAGTTTGTCCTCCCCTTTTTAAATTTACTAGATCTTCATAATAACCAGAGAATACTAATATGGAGATATCACTAAATAGCATCGATATCCTTTCCTCGCGACTTATATCCGCCGAGGAGTGTAGCACGAGAAGTGTTAGCCTCGGGCGTCCCGACTTTGCATCATTCCCCTAGACCTAGACGACTATAACAAGTATCCAAAGATGAAGAAGAGAAGGAACTCCTTCGCTGCTGAGCTTGACGCGGCTAATCTAGCTTAGTCATGGTCCCGGCCTGCCCAGGCCGGACGGAGGCGAGAGCGCAAGCCGAGCCACCATCGGGGCTCGGCCGCATTACAATGGCGCGTTCTGGGAAGGTATACCATTGCGGGGAACTGATCTAGTTAGCGCTTCGTGGCGCGGTGAACTTTGGATGGGGACTTTCGTCGTCGCCGCTCCTTGCTTGGGAGAAGCAAAGCCGGGAGTCATCCTGCCTTGGCGGATGAGAAGGGTGTCGATCGCGCATGCAGCATCGCCTCTACGGAAGTGTAACAGTCCTGGCCGAGTATATTGACAACTGGCTAGGCGACTACTACGAGTATCTAAAAGGTAAAGAAGAAAGAGAAAACAGAACAAGAAAAGGAAAGGTCGATGTAAGGGGCATGGGGCTTATTCCTCTCGCGCAACTGTGGCGATTTTGGCATGAGGAAATTCGTTACCATATCGCAGGGCTTCCTGATATGCTAATAGACCGTAAGATCAAAAGGTGGCCGAAAAAAGCACGTAATTTCCATTGAGGTTGCAAAAAGTGGTTATTTGGGTGTGGTTATATATGGGTGTCCAGCACCATCTTTAGATGGTGCGAGCTCGCAAGTTCCAAATAAAGTGGGGCGTGGCACGGGTAGCGCGCCGCCACGACGGTGGAACGCCACAATTTGCAGCTGCTCCCGTGTCGGAAACGATGTGGAGACGGGTAGAGTTTCGGCAGTTCCGGGCCGTCCTGGGCCATGATGCTGGAACAGCAAAAATTGGCTTGGGCACCCTCCTTGAACATGGTACACGCCACAGTTTGTCACGGCTTGGTCCGTGCCTACAATAATTTCGGTCAGTTTCAGTATACAGGTTAATCAGATAGTTGTACGGATAAGCTATATCAGCTAGGTATAAAGGAGTGGCATCCGCTGCTATAGCTGTACGATGAATTTCACGTCTCTTCTATCGAAACCCATTCTGTCTTTTTACATACTATGGCACCAGGTACGACTACTCATACACTGGCCTTCATCCAATTAAACGTTGGAGTCCTTAGCATTATTGGGCTCTGTAACGTTCTTGTCGGCCTTATGGTTGCTGGCATTTCGGGCGGGTTTACGGCTCTCCTCCTAGTGCCTATTATCGCCTCCGCTGCGTGTGCTCTAGCCCAGGGTTTAGATTATATTAAGTATACCGACTACCCGGTTGTCAATAAGGCAGTCGCTAACGTGTTCGCCAATCTCGGGTGGACAGTAAGTGCGATCGCTTCTATTCCTATCTCTCCCGCTCTACCTCTGTCTCTATCCTAATTCTAGTTAGCTTACTTTAATAGATTCACGAAGCTGGACTAGCTTTTTATGGCTACCTAGTTCTAGCCCCTATTCTATATGGTGGCAAGCGTACAATCTTTTTAACGCTTTTCTGGACGCTCATGCTCGTTACTATAGCTATCCGCATCGTGGTTAATATAGTTGAGCCGCTCTTTATCCTTGGCCATATCGCCCCGGCCCTATATAACATCGTTATCGCCTGTGACGCTAGGATCTCCTTTACGGCTATTGCATTAGCTGAATGCGTGACCTCTATATTCTTACTTAAGACGTTCCGCTCGACCTACGAATCTTTACTTTCCGCGCTAAGGAGCGGCAAACTATACCACTACCTTATGTGTAGTACACAGATCCGCCTCACTATGCTCGCACTTATTAGCATCTGTCGCGCTATAACCGCCTCGCTTCCCGGAAAGTGGTCTACATATAATTGGGGGGTGGCTCAGCAGCTTGATAAAATGGTATATGCGTTATCAGTTCTATTTCCGATAGTTATGTTGTAAGTTTGTCCTCCCCTTTTTAAATTTACTAGATCTTCATAATAACCAGAGAATACTAATATGGAGATATCACTAAATAGCGTCGATATCCTTTCCTCGCGACTTATATCCGCCGAGGAGAGTAACACGACAAGTAATAGTAACGCGACAACCACGGTGCCGACATAGGACCGCCACTCTGATGGCGCAAACCCGGATTCGTGGTTGATGTTGAGGTACGTGATCATTTAGTTGTCGATGTCGGCCTGTTTTGCGGGCTGAGTGCCAACACGGTGAAAGACTAGCGGAATCTCGATGAGTCTTGGGGACGGAGGCCATGTAATTAAAGAAGACGGGATGATCTGCCTGGATGGTTGTCGCAGACCAAGGCGCAAATCTGATTCTCTCAACATCGCACCGGACAATGACGGCTTGAATGGATCCTGTTGTACTGCTTGTGGCTGGCGCTGCTGTAGCTGCTGCACTTGATTCTGAGGCTGCGGGAGTGGGAGCTTGGGGCGTTGGGACTGATGGAGGTGAAATGTCTAGTTCTAATGTTTCCCAGGTGTGGTCTTCATTGCGTGGTGTCTCGCTTGGGGAAATCAGCATGTTAGCAAACACCCGTCGCGGCCCGCTATCCACCGCACTTAGAAAGGCGATACCAACCCGCGTGATACCAAGCTCACCCAGGTGACAGAAGCCTGGTACCAAGGAACGACTAAGACTAGGAGATTTATTATTCGGCATATCTTCCGGCCCTTCGTGCTCTCCATCGAGAAATGCGAGGGCGGCAACATGCTCCGTGCTTAGGCGCAGATCTAGCCCACTGTGTAGTCTATTAACAAATACGTTGGTTAACATATATTAATATATGGACTTTATAGTGAGGCGCAAAACTGCTCTTGAAGGCACAATCGAGGTTCTTCCCGAAGACATGCTCAACCCTATTTATCACACCATCCTCCCCTCAAATAGGGCATTTTCGGAAAGAAATTTCCACCGATTCTACTTCCGAATGCCAGCTTGAGACTTATCTCAAAAGATAATGCTACCTCTAAGTCTATTCCTGGGTGCTTGCCCAATCCACAGAATATCTCTTGGAATTAGTATGTTTCTTGGTGGCCGATCTGCACGCCATCCAGGTTGTCCTATGGAATGGATTGTCCGGATTAAGCTGTTAAATCGAGATCAAATACTACAGGGTTAAACAACGGTGTTAGTGCTCTTGTATTACTGGAAACTCCGGCAGTGGGGAGTAAAGCAAAGCCCACACGAAGCTGTTATAACTCTACAGTACACTTGTAGGTTTTGCAGGGATACATTAAGAGGAAATATAGCCAAGGCGCAGGATCATTCGGCGAAATCGACGATTCATGCCAGGTGTGCCCATACCTGGGCATATGGTTAAATATGGTTATTTGAGGTGTCGTAACCATAACCATAAATAACCATGAGCCGGAAACTATAACTTGTTATAACCATATAACCATATTATAACCATGATCTCCATCATCGCAAGACATCTTTAAATCCATTGTACTTCATTTACGATCTCGTTATCAAGCTCTTCATCTTTATCCATCGCGGTTGCCTCCATAGGGAGGCCCATGCCGTTGAGATTGGAAAGCCGGATATGGCCCTCTCGTATCCAGCTACCAATGCATTTAATTCTCTGAATATTAAGACAAGATAAACTCAGCCTATCCCATGAGCAAGTTCTTCTAGATCCAGAAAATACCCTTTTAGGCTCTGATGACTCTGCTGGAATGGACAAAATAGCCGTTGCCATCTTGTGGATATCAACTATGTGCTAGTCGGCGTGACATTTAAGCCAATGACATGCATGTTATGTCAATATAGTGCCGCCAAGAAGATATCCATTCCTTCTTACCACGGCCAGATTGTGATGGGTTGGAGTTGGACACCGACATACGGCAGCGTGCTCCACCTACAACGATGAAATTGCTGCCACTTTATCATAGCGTTCTTTAACTTCTCTGAATCTCTGCCGCGGCATGATCCGAAACCTGATAGATGAGCAAGGAGGGTCAAATTACGGAGTTTCTACATTCCTACCTCGGAGGGAATGGTCCGATGCTTTCCACCTCAACCTACAGACAGCTTTCCAGGTTGCGTGGCGCTGAAGATCAAAGCGTTGGGGCGTATTCACCATTTCCTGCGCAACCTCCAAAGCCTTGTCAGAACTAAGAAGACGGGCCATGTACTTACTGCAAGCTGTCCTGCAATCCAATCATCTTCTCTCCGGACTAATTTGCTTCCGCGGACCTTTAGTTGTAATAATCGCCGGACAAATTTTAACCTAGTAATCACGGTTCTCTGTTTGCTGGGTGCTGCTTAGAAAATTTGCCCGTTACAGTTCTCAGCGGCCAACTCCAGGTCACAAACCGTCCCAAATGAACACACATAATGTCCTCCATATCTGCGCTCAAGTTATGAGGTAGGTTAGCACCACTTCAAACTCATTTCTACCTTCCTCATCACGCGTTGAAGCATCATGCGCAATCACACATTATTTGCACACACCCAACTCACCGTAGGAATTTTCTCTATCCTGTTTGCGCCCCCTCAAGTCACTTAAACAGCGAATATGTCAGCTAAGATCCAAACGAGACTCACCAGCAGGCTTTGAGACGGTTGTATAAGAATCTCATAGCGGATTTGACCGCACATCAGGAAGTACTTCGTCTCCTGAAGGTCGCACCAGAGAAGGAGTTGGAGCATATCATCATGCGTATCCGTGCAGGCGATGATGCCTTAGCAATCCTACGACATTCAGCGGGTTGTATATACAGGTTCATACAATAACAGCACAACATATATGTACGTCAGGCTTCACGAGTGGCACCACCAAGCGTTCAAATTTTATATTGCATTATTTTCTCTACTGGCTTGAAGCGTTCAGCTAACTCACTCCGTGTGACAAAGAGCCCTTAATTCATAGGCGTGTAGCAATCAGCCACTTGCATTACTAGCTTCTATCATACTGGCGTCCGACATGTAGGACAATTTTTATGATGATCCAACCTTAGAATAACGCATTTACTGTGGAATAAATGCACTCATGGAAGGCCGCTGTCCTGCCTTCCTTAATCTCGTCAAGGCAAGTAGGACATTGCACTTTCGCCTCGGAAGAAAACGTATTTCGGTCAACTTGCGCTAAGTTTCATCGCTCCCAGTCCGTCTGGTTGATCTACTCTCTTGGCGTTAAGAATGTCATTCATTCATTCATTCTTTACGATGTTCAAGTGTCTGCATATGCAACTGCTCTGCCTTCTCACACTGACCCAAACTATTAAGCACGAGGGCGATGTTATTCGTGCTCGCAAGTGTATCGGGACATCCCTGTAATTACACAACTTTCAAGCGCTAGCGCAAGGTTACTCATGGTCGTGAGCGTGTCCGGATGCTTATCACCAAGCACCCGTCTCCTCGGTGCAAGTGTCTCACGGTGCATCTGCTCTACCTCCTTCTAATTTCCCAGGCTGTGACGTACAGCAGCAGGATTATTCATGCTTGTGAGCGTGCCAGTCGAGCCACCTTCGGGTTCAGCCCCGTTGTGTTATTATAATATTTTAGACTAACTTGGGTTATAACGCTTCCAAAAACCTTTCGTCGTGGGGCTCCCGCCGTAAATTACACTCGGGTCTCAATAGCATGCAGCGGCCAGCCCAATTATACAAACTAGTGGCATCCCTAGCCACGAAAACATACGCCAAATGAGAATAGATAGCTATGTCATGAGTAATCGCGTGACAGTGAGCCAAACATCGGACGACTGCACATAATAGTAACTCTTTTGTGGCCTGTTTGCCTCGAATAGTGGTTCCTGCTGGTAGCATATCATTCCCCCTGGGGCGTCGTCAGCGACTACTGAGAGACTCCAAATTTAGCGCAATGACTGTCCAATAATCAAGATTCGACGTGTGTGAAAGCTCTTGATCAGGAAAAGAAACGCCCACGAAGCGACGGAACACTAAGGCGCAAACGCGTGGCGTAATAATTTCCCCTGTATTGGATTGGAGCTTTTCGAGAGTTGGCATGTTAAGACCTTATGTTACTACGGAATAATAATCCCTAGTTGAAGATCACAGCTGCGGAGTGTTGTGTTGGCGTTGCACCGTTAAACTCTCTCATTCCATTACGATATTTACAACATGCACTAGTACTTGCCGAAAGCCAATGATGTGCTCATCACAACACGGGAAAACATGTTTGTTTGCTCGATTGCAAGGCGTGAAGTCGATTGGCGAGGATATCCGAGGTGGTCAGTACTATTGCAAAGATCTAGATAAAGTCGATAATTTGTCCAAATCTAAAGAATATTCGTCACACAATGTAACTGTTTTACAAAGAAAGAGCTATATGCCCAAGCCGTCCAACTCCCCCCTCCCACCGAACATTGTTGACCTCATTGCGGAAGGCAACCCATATTAGTCGAACAATAACTTTCCGTCATGAAGCATCATGGCGCTGCAGTCAAGGCGCAAGAGGTTGAAGATCACAATACGAGGCTATACGGCTCGCGGATTGCAATTCAAATTCTTCCATCCTCGATATACCCGTGATGTGGATGCGTGTGCCATATGATTAAAGAGGAGCTAGTTTAGATCATCATCTCACTTTAAACATGACTAATTCTAAGCCGGCGGTAGATCCACTGGGTAAATAGAAGGCGGAATGGCAAGTCAATGTCAACTTAAGTCCATTAACTCCGTTCGACGGGCAGTTAATTAACAAAGTTAAAATATTCAGCTAGCTGAATAACTATCGGCCTCTGCACGACTTAGAACTTTAGCTTCTTCGGCTGCTCCCAACTGAAAGACTGATTGGTGCCGAAGTGGCCGTTCTTGGCGGTTTGAAGGTAGATGGGGCGGTCTAGGTTTAGGTCACGGAAAATGACACCAGGGCGTAGGTCAAAGTTGAAGCATCCCATTTGCTTCGTCCTCCTTCTTGCCAATTTGAATATCGGTATTCCACTCATTCGCTCTCTACCTACGACTGACTTTTCGATTCTAAGCAACAAACTGCTAGTCAGACAGAAGACAAGGGTCGTCTATACAAGAGATCCGGAAAGCAGATTCCAGCATTGGAACAAGCGACCAGTTACTCTGAAATGGCACTCTTGGGCAATAAACTAGGAAGATAAGAGCAAAGGCCTGATGCTCAACGCAAGACACCAACCATCGGAGTCCAAGGAATTGCTACTATATCGTGCAAGCTCTGTATGGCTACGCTGAGCTCTCATACTGCTACAGATGGCAGATCTCTTCCAGCATTCTGGAATACACGAACATCAAGACTATATCCTCCAGACAAATAAATCCCCAAGGACCGCAAATACCATTCAAACATCAGTCCGGTCCCATTCACGCCTTGAGAGCTTGGGTAGGGCCCCTTCCTCGTCTCCCCTTTATCCCCTCATCGACCGCTTTCGGTAGTACGAGCGTCACCACTTCCGAGAGTTACGAGGGCAGCCCTTACGCCGTCAGCGGCACTTGTTGTCATGCTAGTCAACAAAGGTGATACTACTCAGCAGCCATCACCCAGAATCTCCAGCTGCGTAGGGACATCAATACTAGTCTTAACCTCAATGTCACCCGACTGGAGGCACATATAATGGACAATATTTCGTTTGAAGATTAAAAGTTGCACTTACTATGGAACAACATATACGGAACAAACAGAACATACGTTACCGGTACTACCTCGTTCCACTTAATTTCCTCAAGGCGAATAGAGCATTGCCGCCTAGAGGAGAACGGTATTCATGTTGCTAGTGACGCGTTCAGATGTTAATACCCAGCGTTTGGTTCGTGGTCGTCTTACCTGAGGGCCGTGAAGACCCGGTCCAGGATTTCTTGGGAATACGCTGGAGCGCCGTCTACGTTAGGGGGTCACGAGGAATCATCAGAATCCAGGGAGAGATTATCGTTGATGAGTGCCGAACCCCGCGACCACTATCAAAAAAGCTTTGCAACCCGAACAAACTCACCGAATCCGAAAGTGGTGTGACATGTCAGCTGCCTCTGTTGGGCGTTTTTAATATTATCCACTGAGCTACTGTACTTCCTATGCTTAGCCAATTTTAGATTCGCGTGTTGTCGGGTCGCTGGTGGCTTGGCAATTCTGGAGCGAGTAGTTTGTTGGGTGGCTGGCGAGGCGAAATTCTCATTATGACTCGCCACAGCCGGGTCCTTTCCTCCGCAAAAGAAGGTAGCCATGGAAGGGAGTATGTAGTATTGTACTGGAAGACAGAGTATCTACGGAATATGACACCGTCACAGTTCCTATCCTGTCAGGCATGTGATTGAGGCGACTACGAAATTTTAACATATGGCTTACGGAGGGTTTGTACCGAATAGTTCATGTACTTCTCATGCATCCGTGCGTATTTTAGGCAGTTAAAGACGACCCGTTGCCATCACTACAATAGAAAATTCATTCGGACCCTATACTGGCTTTGGCTTGGAGCTCTGCGTTGAATTCAGTTTAGGTTAACATAGGCCGTACAGATTTTTGAGTTACATACAGCCACAATTACAGCCCCTTGAGGACTGTTCGGCCGGGTCTATGACGAAGAGCTACGAACGGAGATTATAATTCTCCTGCTTTGCGCTGACTGGTTCAAGGTTTTCGGCTTGAATGCCGTCACTGCCGGCAACTGAGCTACGATTGATGGCGACGCAGGGGAATCAGGTACGAGTCCCGGGCTGACTATCTCACCATACTCCTGACACATATCATAGGCGAAGGCTGTATCTTGTTCCTCATCCGATAAGTGCGAGACGCTCGACGACGGTGAAGACTGGCAGGCGCCTTTATTTGCGTACGAACGCGTTGGAATGCTTGATGCTCTCCCTGAGGCACGTAGTAATGGAGCTTGCGACAGACTACCGAACGCCATAAATTACGACTTCTCAAAAAGGGGCCGCGCTGCCGACTGGAGGACTAGAGATACTCGGCCGGAAAAGTTGGACCAGAACGAGGTATCAAACTATTACAACTCGCAACGGATGCCATCACGTTATGACAGAAACCTTACCAACTCAGGCAGCTGCCAGGTCTTGCCTCAGAGACGTCCCAGAGCCAGTCAGACCGATACTTGTGACAGAAGATGCCTGATTTTGAGGTCGTCGGGGCGGTCGCTGATACAAATGGAAGAAAAAGGGTGATTTCACAGTAGTGTTCAGCGTTCCCCCATTTCACTCCCTCCCATAGTTGAGGAAGCGATGGATACAGACAATTCTATGGCACCAGCCAATTTACAGAACGGGAAGAGAGAGCGAGCATAAGCCAGATGTGACACCCTCCTTGCCTAATATGGCGAGACTTAAGTAGATACATAATGCCGATCGATAATTAAGTAATTCTTGGCGTGTCATCCATTTAATGAGTGCATGGTCCAGCGCCTAAGCCAAAGAAAATTTGACGCAGGTATCGTTCGGACGACTACCGAGATGAAGAATGACTTGACTACAATCACACCAGATGTCGAGAAGTCTGAATGGCAGGTTTCCTGAGACTATTGCGATCCAAAGTTTAGTCTTTTAGGTTGCTTGTGCTATGTCCTATTTCATTTGCACCACGTGCCCTCTCATAGTTGCCAGAAGATGAAACGTTTACCCAAGGATCGTTCAATTGCGACGCGATAGGATGCTCAAGCCTCTGCTTTCGGGAAGCGTGGATATTCAGTTACCCTGTTGTTCAAGTGTAATAATTCTTCGTATCACACAAAACTACGAAAGCGTACAGCACCTCGTCAGACTCTCCGTTTACGATATACCGGAAGTGAACGATTACCCGAGTCGGATCGCTTCGTTACAAAAGGCCGTGTAATCGGTATTTTATTCACGATTTTCAATTCCACGTGCTTTTTGCCTCGTCCATCTGTTTACCCGTTGTGTTAGTTCGTCTTCAAAGAACTGGCGGCGTCTTGCTATTGTTCGTCTAAAGCTTGCCGAGTTAACCCTAACCCTAACCCTAAGCCCTACCCCGCCGACCAGGGATCGAGAAGGCAAAGCCAGCCACCGAATGTCATGAATGTCATGACGGTTTAATTGGTGAGATGAACGTATCAACCAATGGTAAAGACGCTTCCAGACAACGGCAAACTAGCCTTTCCCTAGAAACCGCTGTCGGGGCGACTCGGAGGCTCGTGAATTAAATCAAGAGCAGTGCGATATAGCTAGCTATACCTATATGGACCGGCTGTCATTGCATTTGAGTTATGGCCTCCTCTCATGAATAACACTTATACACATAGTAGGGATCTTGCCTATTTCACTTTTGTTTTTCTTAATTTTGTTAAAGGGCGGTCCATTCCACGAATACCTACAGCAGTCACATAAGGAAGACTGCATCAACTGTTCCAGACCATCAAAGCCTACCGCAAGGTGATGGGC